>NC_090321.1:204911123-205205162 GCF_040869045.1 Eurosta solidaginis | reverse complement strand
GCTATTTCCAAAATAAATGAAAACCTATAAATAAAAAATTATTTGTACGGCGCGATAGCCTCCAAAGAGATTTAAGGCTGATCTTCTCTTCTAATTTGCGTCGTGCTCCGTTTAGGTTTTCCTACAAATTGGTGGGACGTGTACTACATATTTTATGCCGACTCCGAATGGCATCTGCAAGGCAGATGTGTTTTCACTGAGAACCATTTTTAGCAGAAATACAATCGGAGTGCTTGCCAAACCACTGCCGAGCGACGAATCCGCTTAGAATAACTTTCTTTTTTTTTTGAAAAAACTTTTATGTCAAATTTTGTTTTGCCAGGGGCATGCACCCAGGATCTTTGGTGTGGTAGGCGGAGTACGCTACCACCATTGTCACAATGTCGCTGATCCTGCTAACTTAGCAGTAAGGGATACATGAACGAAAGCATATAATCAAAAAATTCTAGCAGTTGTTGTATAGGGAGAATCTCTTAGAAAGCTCCCAATTTTCAAATTCTTCTGTATTTTTTTCCGTTTGATGAGGTATGTTTCTTTCTCTTCTAATGCCTTAACTGTGGTATGTAAATGTAAGGTGATTAGATTATTTCAGCGATAAAGCGAAACAAACACATTTGTGTTTAGAGGATATCTCGAAATCTCACTAATAAGCTATCGGCAATCAATTGGTTTGAGGTATTCCTGGAAGAGAAACCGATACACATTAGTAGTTATTTTTGTACTATTATGCACGAATATATGAGTATAAAAGCTGGCATTATATACATGCACGATCAAAATATGTATATCAAATGTGAATCCTGCTATACGTAAAAGAAGAATCAATTTCATCGAAGTCTATCTACCTGCTTAAACTGAAATATCTTCGTAATATGTTGCATTATATAATCCATGTTCATGTAAGAAAATATTCGTGTATATTCAAGGAAATCCTAAGCAATAATAACAATAAATTGTGACAAGACAAAAATTTATATTTGAATGTGCATATAAATAATGAAATAATCAACCCTGCAAAAATTGCGATTTATTTAGGATGAGTCCGGGATGAGTCGCAATGGAGTATGCGACTAATGCCAGTTTTAATCTCTTTGTATGCGTTGACCTGTTCCCTTTTATTTGAGCATGTCCCATGAAGAGATTAATTGTACCCACTTATACCCGAACGGGAACGATAGGACCAATTCCCTTTGAACCCGTTGGGAATGAATGAAGACTAATCTCTTTTCTCATCAAAAAGTATTAGTTTTCGTATGCTTCGAGGTTGTGTAGATTTTGAATGCAATATTAGAACTTTTCGTAAAAAAACTGTTAGATCCATCTATGAAAACTCATTCCGTTGCCGCTTTTTTTATGTTTCTCAAAACAGGCTACATACATCTCAACCTGACTAATCCCAACTGTACCCAAAAGGGACTAGAGGGGATCAATTATGCCCCAATGCAGACAAAATGGATAAATCAGGAATCGCCCTCTTTAGGGATTAGTCGCACTATTTTTTGCAGGGAAAATACAAACTATATATGCATGTGTGTATGCAAATAGGTATAAATGCGACAAAGCTATAGCCTGCCTGTCGAGTACAGTCAATGTATATACATACATCACCTTAGCCTATGGTCATTTGTTTAGCTAAGATAATTCTATTTCATTTTGTTATTTCCATTAGTGTTTTTTGTAGATCTTCCTTACACATATTTAATATTTTGCAGGCAGCAATTATTCAAACAATATTAGCCCCACAGTAAATATATCAGATTTATATCGAAATCGATTTTAAACGAAATGTGCTCACAAATATTTGTTGTTAAGATATATGTACATTAGACTAGGTTGATTTATTAACCGATATCGCGCCATCGATTTTTCGATAGGATTTGGGCTCAGGAAAAAAATTTCCACTACGAGTACCAAAAAAAATAATTTTCGGGCCTATGAAATTTAATTTTTTGGACTTTTTTCGGCTTTGATTTTTATGATTTTTTCATGACCTACAAAAAAAAATTTTCATTTAATTGTAAAATTTTTTTTTTTCAAAAAACTGTTATCTGCAACGCTTTTAGCGGACATTTTTGGGTCGGACAGGGTATACATAAAAATTTTACAATTAAATGGAAATTTTTTTAGTAGGTAAAAAAAAAAATCTTAAAAATCAAAGTCGAAAAAAAGTTAAAAAATGAAATTTCGCAGGCTCGAAAATTACGTTTTTGGGTAAGCGTAGTGGAACTTTTTTTCCTGAGCCCAAATCCTATCGAAAATTCGTTGGCGCGATATCGGTTAATTTTCGTCCATACAAATCGACCCACCCTAATGTACATGCCTATGGTTGTATATATGTACGTGCACCATCTCTAATCCTTTTTCTTGCCTTGTCATGTCTAAAAGGCATACCACAGACAATGAGTTGCATATTGTCCAAAATTGCCTCAATGGCTAAAGTCTAGTTAAATTAATAAATACTTTGAAATACTCGAATTTCTTTTGACAGCTGCCTGAAGTAGTTTTCTAGTTATTTGTATATGCAAGTATGCTAAATTTTGTTGTAAATGAGCTTCTCATGCTTATGTGATACTGTGTATACATTCTGTAATTCAGGTTTAGTTGAGCCGCCCTTTCCGTGAGTAGCTCACACAGACTTTCCAGAAGTGTTATCAGTAGTTTGCCTAGCGACCAAATTAAAAAAAATATCAACAATTAGGACCTATTTTTTAAATTACTCTGTACACCTAGGCTACATGTTGCCTCTTTATCTAATTGCTATACCACTACTAATAGCTGAAGTTTTGGCCTGGGGAGCGCGGACCACGGGCACAAAAAGTGCTGTACCACCGCTCGAAACCTTCACAGTCGCCATATTGCATAGCGACACTGGTCGCAATAAGTTGTCTGCCTTATGCTGTTCTTGGAGGGCGCCGCCTCCAGATACTTGCCATGTTGACTCCTTTCACTAAGTTGGTTACAATCGCGGTGGACGACGTCGCCACACTTTAAAGTCCATTAAAATGAATAAAGGTGTACTCCGATTTATTATATAATCAAGTATAATACCTTATTTAAAATAACTTTGAATAAACACGTCCGCAGTTGAATGAGTCGAATATTATAATGGTGGCGGTGAAATATGAACACTATTGTCAATCGACATTTTTATATTTCACCCCACATATGTATTTTATTCTTTCTTACTAACAGCCTTACAGTAGCTGAGAAGATATGTGTAATATTTTTTATTCGTTATATGCTACTCACAATGACATATTAACATTGTGAGCAACGATGTTGCCAGATGTTACTGTAGCAAGATGATTTGAGGAATTTTACCCTTACAACATTTTCCTATCCCATCCTGCACTTCCTACAACTGCTGTCAATGACAAGACCTAATTTGAAAGCATGTGACGCCTGAGAGCAGTGTCCAGTCCAAGTACCCATCATAAACCTACGGGCCCCTCTTTTCAATGATAAGAGTTAGTCTTTGTCTTTATGATCTCCGCCGCATTTTGGTTTCACACCTGTCCTCCTTGGTCAGTAATGTGAAGCTCTTGTCTTTTTTTGATTTCGCCCAATCTAAGTAGGAAGTGTACGGCACAAACTTCGAGGTATGCGTCATTTTTAGCTAACTCAACCGCTTTTTTATTTCCATCTAGTCACATATGCCAATGGGAAAAAATTTTATATTTCTCCCTATTGGATTTTTTATACCCTAACACATTTTTAGATGCTATGGTATGTGAGATTATGTACCTCGTCTGCCATTTGAGCACCCTTCCGTCAGTCTTCCACCTCTATTGTATCTCTTGGAGACCCTTCAAAGCGCAGATGGGAAACAAGGTAGTCGGACCGTCTAAAGTGGTTTCTGTATATTTTGCACAAAGTTTATCCTATAGTGCCACACCTAGCTTAGGCCTGGTCCAATTCGTGGGATAAGCACGCTTAGAATTACTGATTCAAACAACTTCTAAATATTTTCGTGTTATGAGCTAACTGTAGTTATCAAAAATTTATTGAAAAGTTATCGTTTTGTTATCAAAATATTACCTATTTGTTATACGCGTCTCATATGTTTGTTATGAAACAGAAGCCTTTAATGCTTCAAAACATTATCGGTGACACATCTGTAACATCTGGAAGAGAAGCTGCTATCTCGGCGATTACAAACCGATAACTCGATGCTAGTTTCTCTTCCGATGAAAATCCGATACTAAACAATAACTTGTTGGAATCAGGTGTTATTATCTTATCTTATAGCATTAAATATTTGAGAAAATACCCAAGCCCAACCACCCGGATTGCTGTTGTTTTTTGTAATAGCGATAAAAACAATCCCCGAAGATTTTGGGTAGTGTTGTCAATGTTGATGGTACTTTGGATGGATATAGCTCCGTTACGTTCCGATAACAAGCACCAATAATGTACAAGCCCGACCATTGTGGGAACGATTTAATATGATCAGATTGAGCTTTCTAGTTCGTCCCGCCCCCCACGCCCAACAGGATTCGCCACGGGAAGGTGAGTTTGAAAATTGGTTTCCATAAGCTATTAGTTGCACTGCAAGTGCCTTGAAAGGCTTGTGTAACACAACCCTTTGGATAATTTCGGTATTTGAGTCGACAGGCATACTTGCGTAGGTGTATTTTATGCCCCCTAACCCGCTGAGGGCTCTGGAAGGCTTTTAAGAAAGGTTATTCAATAAACTTCATTCTAATACATAACTAAAGAATGGCTGAAGGAGTTTTGCTGTATATTGACCACATGCTTTTAACAACACAGCAATCGCTTCTCTTTATTTTTAAGTCACTGCTGAAAGATGCTACTCTCATAAGTTTAAGGGATGTGAGAGTCTTCTAGATCCAACGCACGGAATTCTTGTTCATCTCTCACTTCATTTTCCTGAATATTACGATACTTTGACATCTAAATCGTGGGAGCCCTATACCGAAAACTTTGACCATGCCCAACTCCCTTCACTCACAAACCACATTTAATGCTATCAGCCCTACCCGTGATCCCAATATATATCGGAGGAAATAAATCATCTTAATTAGATACAAATAAAGAAATAAATAAAGATTTTCTGTTCTGCAATTTATTTCATACTTACAGGAAAATCATAGATTGAAACAAACTCTCCGAATTCAGTCTCAATATGGTCGTATCCATTTGTGCTGTTATAGCGGAACCTATAGTTTGTTTGGAAGTCTGTCACTGAACATATGCATTTATTCGTCTTTAGCTGAGTTTTCAAAGACATATCTAGAACTCGAGTAAAGTCCTCTCTCGGCAAACGAAAATCATACTCTACAAGTCACTTATCGTACCCGTCCTGCTATATGGTGCAGAAGCATGGACCATGACAACATCACATGAAGCGGCTATGGGAGTATTCGAGAGAAAAGTTCTTCGAAAGATTTATGGGCCTCTACGCATTGGCGATGGCGAGTACCGAAGAAAATTTAACGATGAGCTGTGTGAGCTCGGTCAAGTAATTTCCTCGACAAGCTTTCCAGTGTTGGGTATATTCTTAATTTTCGTTTTCCCCACAGTTCTCTAGAAGCAATTTTAAAGCTTAAAGTTAAGTGCAATTCATTGTACTTTATAGTTTAAACTGACTTGCTGCCTTAGCTTAACGGACATCTACCACAATTGTTTTTCTGTAGTCACATTTTTGCTCCAATTTGACAGGATAACTAGAAACATATAAGTGCCAGTTCGAAGTAATCATTTAGTAAAAATACAGGCTCGTGTTTGAGCGCACAATCATACATGCAGCAGCGAACAGAAAAATAGCAGTGATAATTTATATTAAATTTCGTTATTTAATTTTTTTTTGCAAGAAAAATCTTCTAAAATTTCGTTACGAGAGGTTTGTTCTCCAATGATGACAGAACTTTGACATTCCCAAATTAAAAATTTTGACGGGTTTTTTTTATGAAATAAGGAAAACGGGGAGTAATTCAATCCCCTTCAGCGAAAATTGTAGTAGAAAAGCTCCTTTTGTAGTATATTAGTAGTGATAATAAATTTGTAAATGCCATAAAATTTTGGGGGAAATAATTCATTTTCTATTAAATATTTCGTGAATTGATAAAGAGTCATGATGGTTTGGCCACTTTCTCAGAATTTCTTTGAAGAACGCCGTACGTTAGAATTTTATTCAAAAGTACACTATATCAAAATTTGTTTCAAGAACACCCTATCAGAGCATAAGTTCAATGCATTTTGACATAAGAGATAATGAAAAGCATTCTGAGAGAAGGCGTTCTTCAATCTAATTCTACTATAGGGCGTTTTCGTGACAAATCCTGAAACGGGAAATTTTTGAAAAATGTTTTGAGATAGGACGATTTTGAACAAGCCGCTGATATGGGTTGACATTCTACTCAGCAGCCGCAATGAACTGACAAAAATAAATAAAAGAAAATGGCTTATTGTCTAAGAACTTTATATTCCGGCCTTAAATTTGGCAGAAGAGTTCAGCTTTTGTGCGGTCCTGCTACGCAGGGAGTATTCTGAAATTTCGGAAAGCTCTTTGCCGTTTCGTATTCATGGAAGTATTCCGGATAAACCGTTAATTTAGAATAATTGGAGCAAGGAATTTAGCAGTTCAGTACTTATCGGGTATTTGTAAACTAATTGCTTCGAACTTGGGAGCAAAATGACTGCTATTGTCAAAACAATTGTCAGCCGAGCAAACCTCTTGTGCTTCAATCAGGTTTGTGAACCATGTAATCGTAAAAACGTTTTCGAAAAAATTCAAATATTTGAGAAAACTATAGGGAAACCTCGAAATTTTTGGAGTATAGAGTTTTATAGCCAAATCAATTTTAGTATATAAAGTTGAAGTTCCGACAATTTTTCTACCTCACCGGAAGTGCGAAGTTCAAATCCGGGCAAAGCAAAATCAAAAATTTGTAGCGAAAATCAAAAGGAGCAGGTCGCAAATTCGAAGCGAAACTCGGCCTAAATCGTAAATAGCTACTGCTATTTTTCTGTTCGCTGCTGTATGTTTATGTGTATCTAGTAAGGCTTACCTTAGCCATATTCTTTGATATAAATGCATTTTATTATGCAATATTAGGGTATGTCAAAATAAAATTTTGTATAAAAAATTCTTATTATTCATATATTCATAGTAATATTAAAATGCTTTAATTCGCGTAACTCTAATTTAGACTAAGTGCAAGTTATTTATTACAGTTAGTACATCACACCACGCTTAGTGCATTCGAACGCGGTTTAAAGTACCAGGCTCTAAAAAGTGTCTGTTTCTAAAATAGTACCTGGTTCAGAAAAAGTACGCAGTTTTTAAGGAATTTATTGGTTCTAAACAATCCTGCAGGGAAAATCTCTATAACAAAACTGGTACGCTTCTGGTGCTTTCGATTCCACTAGCAGCTAGTGTTCTAAGTCCTTTTGCGTGGTTTTAACTGGCGTCCACGTCCATCGTCCACTACTCATTACCTTTTCTATAGTTCCGAACTAGATTATGGTCGGAATTTCCTATCTAGTTCATTTTTGGCACTATTGTGATTATTCGAAACTAGAAAAAAATCGTAATTAGATCTCTGGAGGAACTCACATAGACTGAATGATTCCATGGTGTTACCAGAAGTTTGTTAAATGACCAAAACTGAAAATCGCAATTATTGGGACTCAAGGGGTGATAAGCGCAATACAAAGCTTTATAGCTTCAAAGCTTCCGCAACTCAATTTTCAATCTCACCTACGCGAGGGGAATCCTGTTACAAATATGAGTGTATCATACACATATTTAGCCGGCGAGGCTCTGGCGACCCCAAGTTCCTCATGGAACTAGGGGGTAGGGAGGCCTAGAAGCATTAATTTGGTCGTAATAATCGTTACCGAGATGGTCGGGCTAGTAACCAAGGCCTTCGGGGAGTGTCCTTTTCGCTACAACACCAACAACAGCAGTTTTCTAAGGGTGCGATGCATAATTCAATCTAATAAAAACCAATAAAACTGAATTCGTAGACAATAAATATGTAGATTCACGTGAAAAGTAAGGCTGTCTTTTAAATCTTACAGTTATATATATCAAAGACTTTAAAGCGATTGATATCTTTACATAATACTTCCCTTATCCTGTGCTTACAAAGGTTTCTAATATCAGATTTGTTTACTTTCAGAAAATCTATGTTTTTGCAGTTTATAGGAAAACATCGTTTGCCCCTTTAATTAAGTAGCTGATGAATGGGTTGAACGTATATAAGTGTATTTCTAAGTAACTGGCTAAGCCAATAAATAGCCTTGTATAAATTTTTTGAATTAGTGTAGCTGCATTCGCTAATTTGGGCAGGCCTTAAAATGCATTTACGCTTGACTTGAGACATGGTGACCTGCCACGTAGTATTTAAAGTGCAAGGACAAGCTTTAGATGAGAGCTGATGATGAGAAATCTCTTCATATGTCAAAGATATACGGTAATGAAACTGAAATATCTGATACAGAAATGTGGCCATCCCCAACCCCCCGCCTTGTTCAATGAGGAGTTTGGGGTTGCCGGAATCTCGGCGGCTAAATATGCGTATAAGGTATTCATATTCGTAACTACGGATTTCCTTCGGACAGGTAAGTGCGATAGTTTGGTTGGGGAAGTTGAGAAGCCTTTACGTTTTTTAATGTTCCTCCTTGAAGGAGGAAAATAAAAAAAATAAAAACCAAGCGAAAGAAACAAAACAAATACAACTAACAAAAAAAAACCAAAAAAAAAATAAACAAAATAATGCAGAGGGCCTCACAGAGTCAAATGAAACAAACGAAATAACAGGCCGTAGTCCTCATCGATGGCATTCTTAAATCCTGCACTTTCTGCGAAGCCTCAATTTTGACTAGAACCATCGTCTTCTGGCAGCTAAGGTACGCTCATTTTTATCCAGAAAAGCTAATCATTTAGCTGAAATTCGTATCGTATATCAGTACTTCTAGATCAAAGCCTTACCGTTGGCTGGCAAGGCATGCAAGCAGTAGATTAAATTGATCAATATGATCTGTAATAATTGCGTGTACATTAGGGTGGGCAAAAAATATATATTTTTTTTAGCTTTTGGTATAGTGAAAATATCGATCAGAACAATCCAAGAATAACAAAAACAAATTTTAGATCTAAATTTTAATGTTTAGATTGTGTCAAATTGCACCTTCAGTTTTCCCATAAAAATAGTGTGGGAAGTCATATACAATTTGGGGTTAAACTTTAACTTGGAGTGCACTCTAAAAGTGTCAAGTTAACATACCATCCTTTTAAAACTTTCCTTGAGGGCTGTTAAATTTCTTATAGAGATACGTAAAGCTAACGATTTGGGTTCTAAGGGTTATAGCTCTGGTGCACTTTCAATATAAAGGTGAAAAATCCCAAAACGATTTCTTTGTAAAGACTTATGATGTCGCGATGATATACTTCTAACTAAAGGAATTAAGGCTGACATTTTTAAGAGGCTCTCTACCTGAAAATTTATTTCAATATACCAACAAAAAAAAAAAAAAACCATAGGGTAGATTTTTCAGTTAAAATAAAATCTAAAAAAAATTTAATATGATTGTGGTGTGCATTTCGCTCTTAGGTCTGGCTATGTTGAACTGACCGGTCAATAAAAAGGTCACATAGACTGAATGTGTCCAAAGTATTACCAGAATTTGTTATACTAGAAGTTTTCTAGGACCTAGTTTTATTGCTGCCTCGTGATCTCTACTACCCCTAATAACTGTAGCATTGAACTCGCGTGCGGAGGACACGAACACAGAACGCGATAAACCGTTTCTTCCTGCAGCTCGCATTTCCTAAACCTTCTGTTATTGACGACACCTAACTTATAGGCATGTGACGCCAGAAAGCAGTATTCAGTTAGTATGCACAACGTGAGCCTTAAGTCGTTTTTTTTTTCAGAGATATGAGCCACTTTTTATACTCAGCTGAGCAGAGCTCACAGAGTATATTAACTTTGTTCGCATAACGGTAATCCGTAACGGCATAAACTAATCGAAATAGATCTAGACTTCTATATATCAAAATGATCTGGGTGAAATAAGAAATTCATTTAGCCATGTCCGTCCGTCCGTCCATCCGTCTGTCCGTCCGCCTGTAAACACGATAACTTGAGTACATTTTAAGGTATCTTGATAAAATTTGGTATGTAGGTCCCCGGACGCTCATCTCAGACCGCTATTTAAAATGAACGAAATCGGACTGCAACCAAAGTGGGCGTGCAAATTTTGCAAAATATGTATAATGATTTTGTTGCTGAATATAGATATCGCTCCTGAAGATTTTAGGGTGACTATCGAAACGGCCAGCTGCAACAGTGAAGTAAAATTGCTTTATTCGCACTGAAAACCAAATAGGTCAAATAGCCTACTTAACTTCGATAAGAGTTTTCTGTGAAAATGGGCGAAATCGGTTGAAGCCACGCCCAGTTTTTATACACAGTCGACGGACTGTCCTTCCGCTCGGCCGTTAACATTATAACTTGAGCAAAAATCGATATATCTTAACTAAACATAGTTCACGTACTTATCTGAACTCACTTTATCTTGGTATCAAATATGGCCGAAATCCGACTATGACCACGCCTACTTTTGCGATATCGAAAATTACGAAAAATGAAAAGAATGCCATAATTCTGTACCAAATATGAAAAAAGAGATGAAACATGGTAATTGGATTGGTTTATTGACGCAAAATGTAGCTTTAGAAAAAACTTTGTAAACTGGGTGTGACACCTACCATATCAAGTAGAAAAAAATGAAAAAGTTCTGCAGGCAGGAATACTGTTCGTGGTATTACATATATAAATAAATTAGCGGTACCCGACAGATGATGTTCGGGGTCACCCTGATCCACATTTCGATCGATAGCTCGAAAGCGCCTTCACATATACAACTAAGGGCCACTCCCCTTTAAAACCCTCATTAATACCTTTAATTTGGTACCCATATCGTAAAAAAACTTTATAAAGTCGCCCCTGGTCCACCTTTATGGTGTTATCTCGAAAAGTCGTCCACCTATAGAACTAAGGCCGACTGCCTTTTAAAATACTCATAAACACATTTCATTTTATACACATTTCATTTTATCATACTGGTCCACCCTTATTGCGATATTTGGCAAAGGCGTCCACCTATAGAACTAATTCCCACTACGTTTTAAATAATCATTAACACTTTTCATTGGTACCAATATCGTGTACAACACACACTCTAGAGTCACCCCTGGTCCACCTTTGTGGCGATATCCTGAAATTGCGTCCACCTATAGAACTATGGCCCAATCCCTTTTCAAATACTCTTTAATACCTTCCATTTGAAACCAATGTCATAACACATTCCAGGGTTACCCTAGGTTCATATTGCTAATTAGTTATTTTCTCTTATTTTGTTCCCAAAACTCTCAGCTGAGTATTTAATGTTCGGTTACACCCGAACTTAGCCTTCCTTACTTGTTTAGTCTAATATCGTTTTGAGTCTAATATACTTTTTCTGCTTGATGGATCATATGCAGCTCCTGTCTTCTTTAAATTTCTCTCAAACAGGTTGCGCATTTCGCTTTAGAATCGATTTCCTTTAAATTTACCCCGCGACTTTATAGCTCTGTTTGTATACTCTAAACTTTTTTCCTTTCAGAATTCCTAAGTTTTCTCCATTAGCAATCTGCGTCGCCAATTCACTTATCAAGCAGAATTTGTAAACAGTTATTATTCTAGACATCTGTGTGCTCAAATTGACCTTAGGGCAAATGCTTCAATACAGTTTTATTTGTGCAACACATTTGTATGTCTGTGAGGTAAACAACCAACAAACAAGAAGACACACAAAAATCGGAAAACACCGTCTCAATAGCTTGGCAAGGTTTCGAATGACGCAAATACAAGTTAAAAAAAAAAAGCACGTAATATGTTAGGTTACACAAAACATATACTTTGGTCTACTTTAACATTCACCCAAATTTCGAAGTTTTGGAACTGTTTGTTCTAAACTATTAACATCTACATTGTATGTGTCACAGCTGAAACTTAAGCGTAGACAAAGCAATTTTAGCTAAATTTAAACTAGACAAGTACAGTTAATAATTCAATGTACATTTGTTTCCAAGAGCCTCAATCGCTGCTAGATATACAAGTTGCTTTATTAAGAATTAGTATTCAATACAGATCCTTGTTTCAGTGCTATTAAGTAAAAGCTCGTTTGTGTTTATAGGTTTTTATTAAAATTACTCATACGCCATGGTTGCTTTTTTTATACTCAGCTGAGCAGAGCTCACAGAGTATATTAATTTTGTTTGCATAACGGTATCCCGTAATGGCATAAACTAATCGAGATAGATATATACTTCTATATATCAAAATGATCTGGGCGAAAAAAGAAATTCATTTAGCTATGTGCGTCCGTCTGTCCGTAAACAAGATAACTTGAGTAAATCTTGAGGTATCTTAATGAAATTTTGTATGTAAGTTCCTTGGCACTCATATCAGATCTCTATTTGGTATTGGTAGGTGGGTTGAACTAATGACGCAGTATAGAAAATTAGTAAACTTTTGGACAATGGGCGTGGCACCGCCCACTTTTAAAAGAAGGTAATTTAAAAGTTTTGCAAGCTGTAATTTGGCAGATGAGGATGTGAAATTCGGTTACACCCGAACTTAGCCTTCCTTACTTCTGTTTTTTCGATTAGAGGAAAAATTATGTTTTTTTTTAATTTGAAAATTACTGTCAAATAATTTAGGGAACTGTGATTACGATATGGGAAATACATATTGTAACGGATTTGCTGCAAAACCTCTTATTTGCCCTTTTGCTAGATTCGTATCGCTAAACTGTTGAATAAATAACTCCAATATTGAATAATGGAAAAATGGCCTTTATTAAAATACTTCACAATAACAGTCAAACTGTGCAACGAATGGCTTAATAACCAAACTGATAGCTTAAATGAAAATGCCTTTCAAAATAATACTGCTATTGCTCGCTAGATATCGTCTTAGTCGTAACTGCTTAACAACTCAAATCAAACTGAACTACAGCGCCTCTACATCTGTCGCCTTTTATACTCTTTGGTTTCCTTATTCGCATCTTCTAGACGCTTCCAGAATCTACTAGTCCAGTAGCTCTCAAACTTCTCAGCTGTAACTACAATTGCACAATTTTATAGTTTTTCTCATTGCATACTTCTAGGAGTATCTCAGATATATGCATGTATTTGTGCATTGACTCTCTGCTGCTCGTACACGTACATGGTACATATATGTAGACGCAGTTATTGTTTCGTTTATGTAGATACATGATGATTGAATTATTGATGTGCATTCACGTCACTGCTTAGCATAGGCTTAGAGCTGGCAGCACTCCTTAGTTTTGCTAATATTCGTAACAATATAGTTAGGCTTTACTTGCTCTCGTAGCTTGTATTGCGTCACAATACGGTAGCGCAATAGCAGACATCTCAGGGAGGCATGTTCACTCAAATAAAAATACGTAAAGAAAACATTGAATAATGAGGACAAAAAGTATAAGTAATACAAAAATGGAAAATGAACGGAATGAAATGGAAATATATGAATAGATTTCAGTGGCCCCTCTCTTTCCTACGCTAGTTCCACAATAAAAGATTTTATGTTTTTTTTCATAAACGTTATAATTGGCACTTTTCTATTTATTTGTTCACTTTGATTTAAAGCGCATGGATAATTATTTAATATATAAAGAAAGAAATCGATAACACTCTTAGCAGAACTTTAAACTGTACAAACTTTATATATGTATAAATAAATATATGTTACGAGCGCATCGATTGCCCTCTTGCTGATGGCATTTAATATAGGAGCACGCCGCCATCGAAATATGGATGGCGGCGGCTTAGACAATATAAAGCAAACAAAACAGTACGTAAAAGGAATTGAAATCATAAAAATGACAATGAGAAAATGAATCGGTTATTCTAACAGTCGAGGACGTGAACCGGTTAAAATACAAAACAAAACATATCTCACTGAGAAACCCCCTTTTTCGTGAATATCGGTTTATCCGTGATAAATTCAATTGTTTTTTCAATGCAATCTCTTTCTAAAAGTTTAAAATAAAAATATTATTCAGAAGAGGATTTGTATTATAAAGGATCGATTTTATATATTAGGAAAGGGGACTTATCTGGGGCAGGGGAGATGTCAACTTGCTCACGGATGATTTGAAGTTGGTTTGAAAGGTTCGTAGGGGGTCTTTTGCTAAGAGCTAAAGGTAAGCCGCAAGTATAAGCTAGCCGATCACTGCAGCTTCTTTCAAACAGAAGTTGCCAAAATTAAGGACGCAGTGGATGAAATGCTTTCCAATGCTATTACGGTTGGGGAATTTAATATTTCGAGTTTAAGCAGGCCACCGCACAGCTGCTCCTCCATGGGGCCTCGAGTCAGCTTAGCAAGTGTTGGGTGGTCAAAACTGTATGTTTTCTACGCAACGCCTCTCTATCAAGCTATAGCTTACGCCACCTCTTATTTATGTGGTATCACAACATACCATCATACTGGCCAAGTGAGCTTTGCCTACGAAGGCAGCTAGCATATAACATAACCTATATATTATTGATCTATTTTGGGCTTGATCTGATTCTTCCTATTTTTGTTTAATTGTTTAAATTTTCTAATCGGCACTGAGTTTTGACGAGATGATAGTCCAGAACGGTAAACATATAAACGAAGAAAAAATAGTTTAAAATCACCTAACAAAAATTTATTGAAAGATCAATTGAGTTGCTGTGAAAAGTGGGTCCGGTTTATCGTTCCGATGAAATCAGTTTGGTTAATTGTTCAGTTTTTAAACAGAAAAAAATTGTTTTAAGGTTCAAACCTAGGTCGATTCAAAATCGTTCCACTTCTCTGGTTACAGTTACAGGGTTATCATCACGCTTAGGGTTACGAGTTTGGTACAGATACGATTTCGAATATGGTTATGGTTACATTTCAGATTTTAATAGTATTTGCAGTTACGCTTATGATTGTTATCACAGTTATGATACCTGTACTATAACATATACTATTATGCTTACATTTATGTTTATAGTTTTTCTTGGAAATGGACAACAGGTTTACAAGTGCATAGTACCCGTGGATTCAGTTCCGTCGGATAATGTATGAAATCCTTGGTTGGTTTGTTGCTGTGCCGCACGGATACAAAAGATTAGAGCCAAGTAGCGCACGGCCATCATTTTGATGTATATTTTTCTAGAAAGCACTGCCTTCTCCTCTCCCTCGATGTTCCTGTGACTAAATTTCCATATAAGGGTTATGTTTGCAAAGTTAGCGACCTCTTGCTGGAAGCCTAAAATGCAGTGATGGTTGAAATCTTTATTTGAATCTGGTATTTTCGAGTACTAGAAAATTCGAATGCAAGTATGGGAGGTGTTACACCCCATATACGTAGGCCAGACTTCAAGTTACACTCCTTATCAGACGCCTTATTACCTGTCATTTTCGGCCATTACTTCTATCTCTCATCAGCTAAAGCTACTTGTGCTTATACATTTCACTTCAGTGCTTCTTTCTGACTAGTTAACCCTATTCCCTTGCTTTATTCACCATTGTACCCATTGTACTTTAAGCTGGCGGGAACCTTTTAATGTTCGTAATTGCGGTACCGCTATTTCCTTGGCTAGTTTGATGAGCGGCTTGAAAAACAGAAATTCGTCTTGACTTTACCTTAACTTATATCTATAGGCAGTAGCCCCCCGACTAAAGCTGACATCGATAGATTGGTCGATCAACATAAACGGTCAAATGACAAGAGCACCAAAAGCTTTGTAACTTTCACGCATGTATGTTCCCAAGATGGGAAAATTTCCTTTGTTTGTCGCTCCCAAGAGCGTCAAAGTCGCAAATTTTCTTCTTTGGTAAATTTGGTGGTCAACGATGCGTATGCATACAATCTTTGGTGGTTTTATCAGTTGTACTATGTTTATACATGAATATAGCAGAGCTCATTGTAACGTTTGATGTACGGTATTGGTTTCAACCCGCAACTAAACTGTAGTCTAAATCAAAAGCCGCAGTTACACACTGGACAGTTTAACATGGCACTTGAGTCTCAGAAAGCGTCCAACATGGAAAAAACACCACGTTCCTCCAAATTCCTGAGTCATTACCGGCAGAAACTAAAAAAATGAACAGCAAATTATATAAGTATTTCAGATCTTTAGCATCGAAATTAAATTTCGTTTCTCACGAAATTTAGAGGTCACGTTTGTCACACCGTGGAACAGTCATACAAACCTTTCACTTAATATTCCCATCGATATGACATGCTATTAGCGGTAAGCCTGAAGAGTAGCTCTTGCTGCAGATGCCAACGTGATCGGCAAACCCAAAATATCAAGCCTTTGAAAAATACAAAGTCACATAATCATCCACATATCAGCAGTCGATTAAACGATCGCGAGATTTGCGTTCAGCATATTTTTTCTAGATTTGAAAAAAACTAATTTAAAGAGCTGCGATTTCAAGACTACGACTGGTTGATACAATGTAACAAGGGTAAACCTAAGTCTGTTGTTTCCTATAAAACTAAGTAAAAAAATTTATTTTCAATTTCCCCCTTTGCTCATTTTCATCTCAAAGACATAAGTATTTAATTAGCAAATTAAATTAAACACAGCTTTCTTATCAAACAAAATATGATTGAGCTTCCACCAAGTTTATATACCTTTGTCGGAAAACGATAAAGCTGTGGAAAAAAAAATTTTATTTTACAATGAAGCCAAGCAGAAAAAAGTAGAAAAATTAATTGTCATCCAGAGTTAAGATGTTAAGGCAAAACTTTGTCCGGCAAAGCGTTAAGAAATTTCAATTAATATAAAATTCTTAATGCATAAGGAAATGAAGGATAAAAGGGCTTTTATACAAACTAAACAAAAAAAAAACTCTTCAAGAACTATTAAGGAAATTAAAGTAGAAAAACTGTAAAGCCAACAAAAAAGTTGCATTACACACCTGAACAATGACAACTTAAGCGGCAGATAATAATGGTGAAACTTCAAGCGTAAGTTTACCTATGCATGTATTTATATATTTTTACAAGTGTCTGAACGTATGTGTACAAAAACTGCTGGGATGAAACCGAAGTAATTACATTTACGTTTTTTGGTATTTGAAGTAAGTTTTGAAATTTTCTGAAAGGGCTTTCAACAGATAATAACTTCAGCATGTTCGGATACTGTTGCCAAAAAGCCAGCGAGTGCAAAAAAGGAACCGGTTCTAAAAATTTAACGGTTTCAAAAATTAATTGGTTATCAAATTTACCGATTACAAAAGTATATCGCTTCCAAAATACTTACCGATCTCAAAAGTTCAATCCGTTCCAAAAAGTAAACGCTGCCGAATATATTATACCAGAAGAAACAGTAACCGATTACAGACAAGATACCGGTTTTCGGGAAGTAAATGTGTCCAAAAGTAGTCAACTCCAAATAAGTAGCCCGTTTCAGACAAGAAACCAATTCTGAAAACATATCGGTAGCTGAACCAAAAGCATCAATCGTTTCGAAAAGCAAATGGTCCCAAAGCGCAATCCATTCCAAAAAGTTAACTCTACCGAAAATATTACTATAGTAGAAAAACCGGGTACCGGCCCCAAATAATTGAACGTTGCCGAAAAGGTTTCTATAAAAGAATCAGTAACCGATTCCAAAATGTCAATGCTGCCCAAATATATCCACAGAAGAAACAGTAAACGCTTACATATAAGTGACGGTATCCAACCGTTCTAAAATTAGTAACCAGTTCCAAAAAAGAAACCAATCTCAAAAAAGTGGGTACAAAAAGTGTGTGGTTACAAAAAAGTACCTGCTTCCAAAAAGCAACCGGAAGCAGAAAAGAAGCTGGCTCCAAAAATTTAACTTGTACCAAAAAGTAACTGGTTTCGAAAAGGCAGCTTGTTCCTAAAAGAAAGTGATTTCAAAAGGTAACTGAACCCAAGAAAGAAACTGTTTCCAAAAAACTAACTGGTCACATAAAAGGAACTGGTTTCAAGAAGTAACTGGTCTCAAACTAACTATTTCAAAAAGAAACTGGTTCAAAAAAAGGAACTGACTCCAAAAAAACTGATTCCCAAATGGAACTGGTTCTGAAAAGGGAATCGGTTCCTAAAAAGTAACTGGTTTCAAAACGAACTAGCTCCAAAAAAGGACCTGGTTCCAAAAAAGGCTACACACTGGCTTCACAAAAATAACTAGTTCCAATAACAAAATTTGTTTGGAAAAAGTTAATCATCTCAAAAAAGTATTCGGTTCAAAATGAGTTAAAGAAAAATAACTAGTTTATAAAAAAGGCGTGAGTACCGAGTTCGCGTTGGGGCTTGGGTTAAGCCACAACAGAGGAAACTTTACTAGACACAGATAGTTTGATTTCATTTTTAAGAAGAGCATCGTCAGATGTTTATGGACAACAACCGATGTCGACAATGAAAATGTGTCTCATGACTCAAAAAAGAAATTGCGAGAAACAGCTGTTAAAGATAAACAATGCATTTCTTCAGTATCTTAGTAGTTCTCTTTTTTTTTTGAGTCATAAGCCACCTTTTCATAGGCCGGGTGCCATATATTAATTATTATCGATACAGAATTATTATAGCTATCGGATTGTTATCGGCTGGTATTTGCTCATTCAACCGCTTCTTAATGGCTGGTTACCGCGGAATGTGTCACTCAATTAACATTGAAGTTTTATCGGTATATGGTTCGTCGATAACATATCGATAACACGGCGCTAACATATTGGGTCACACCGATAACAAATATTACATTTTGATAGAAAATCAACAACAAATCGACAAATTTCCATAGATCGCACGTCGACTAAAAATTATTAACATTCTGATAGTAAATCGATAACTTTTAGATTCCACACCTTACGTTAATAATCGATATCTTTTCTATAAATAATAGGCAATATATCTTAATTTTTTTATTACAAATCAAAGATTGTTTGACAACAAGTCGATAATTAATCGATAATTAATGATTAATTTTTCGATGATAAAACGATAACTCATCGATAAAAAATTGGTAAATCATTGTTTAGCCTTACCTTAATTTGCCGTCTGATTCTGTCATGTCAACTGTACTTCGTTCCCACATTAAGCTACAGTGAAGCGACTTGACTTACGTTTGCATTCAGTAATGCCTCATACAGCATACTCCCGTTACACGCACACTCTGAACTATCCCATACCGTAAAAAAAATCAATAATGGACCGTTCCGTAAACCTTACCCAGCTGCAATAAAATTATTCATTCTTCAAAAAGGAAATTTCGGTTATCATCACCTGCTTTCCAAGTGACCCTTTTCCTTTGTATTACAAGAAAAAAACCACAGTTTATTTCGTTGGTGCTTTGATACCCAAAGTTACTTCAATATTTATGAATAGGCCAAAAAAATAGATAAGTCTTTTTAAAACCGATTTTTCTTTAAACTATTTTAGAATTATCGTTTTTAAGCTTTTTAAAGAAAGAAATTTCTACGCTATGTCCCCTTCGACTGTGGCTTAGCAAACTCTGCGATTGAATTTCTGGCTTGAAAAGCTTCTCATTGAAAATTTATCTACCTTACATGTAGATCACATCACGCACGATACAAGTCGAAAGAGAAGCTCGGCCTAAATAAACTCTGTGATAAATTGCGCAAGGCATTGTTTATTTTTTTTATTTTTTTATGTGCGGTAGGTGTTAAAGGTTTATTTATTACCTTTTCTTTTGTTATCGAAGTGGTGCATTGGCGCCAGGCCCCGAGAGAGCAGCAAACCTCATTACCATGGCAGCCAATATATAAATAAAGATAGCAGCTGCGAGCTTTTAGGCAGAAAATATATTCTCCCAACCTCACCTGGACTTTTCATTTCTTTTTGCGTATATACTTACTTGTGCAAGTTACTTCAAGGGTTGTTGTTCCGCACATAAAATAAAGATAAATGATTTCTTTGCTAAATGGCAATAAAAATGCTGGGGCTCCATACATGTCTCCCACGGGACACTCTTAACTGAGGCAGGCAATAGCAAAGTGATGCTGCATAGAACCAAAACAATCAAAAAAAATTACATAGATGAAAAAATACGAGCAGAAATTTTATGGGAAACTGTGTAACCACTTCAATTTGCCTTGGCTGTCAAAAAAATTAAAAAAGAAATAAGTAATGACGGGACTGTCTTCGGCTGTGCCGAAGAATTCATACCTTTCATGAATGGGGCTAAACAATAATCTTATCCCGTTCGTAATTTCCAAATAATCGGATGTATAAGATAAAAAAATATATAGTGAACAGATGTACATACCTAAACGATTTTTAAGATAACTATAAAATAAAAAATGGCAAAAAAACCCCTTATCTGAACGATCGATTGTATGGGATATATATTATATATAGCTGCGATCGAAATGATTTTTTTGGGAGATCTTTTATGATATATTAGAATAAACATCACCAAATTTAACTTTTTATATTGGAAATTAAGGGAGAAATGGCTAAAAATCTTTCTCTCTGAATGATCTGTTGTATGGGATATATGTTATATATAGCTCCGATCGAAATGATTTTCTCATGAAATCTTCTATGATATATTAGAATAAATATCACCTAGTTTAACATTTTTATATTGGAAACTAAGGGAGAAATGGCCAAAAATCTTTCTATCTGAACGATCGGTGGAATGGCATAAGTATATACTATATACATATAGCTCCGATCAAAGTGATTTTTTCAGGAAATCTTTTATGATATATTAGAATAAACATTACCAAATTTAACGCTTTTATATTGGAAATTAAGGGAGAAATGGCTAAAAATCTTTCTCTCTGAATGATCTGTTGTATGGGATATATGTTATATATAGCTCCGATCGAAATGTTTTTCTCATGAAATCTTCTATGATATATTAGAATATATATCACCTAGTTTAGCGTTTTTATATTGGAAACTAAGGGAGAAATGACCAAAAATCTTTCTATCTGAACTATCGGTGGAATGGGATAGGTATATACTATATACATATAGCTCCGATCGAAATGATTTTTTCATGAAATCTTCTATGATATATTAGAATAAATATCACCAAGTTTAAGTTTTTATATTGGAAATTAAGGGAGAAATCTTTCTATCTGAACGATCGGTTGTACGAGATATATACTATATATAGTTCCGATCAAAGTGATTTTTTCAGAAAATTTTCTATGGTATATTAAAAAATATATATCACCGAGTTTCACGTTTATACTATATAAATTAAGGGAGAGATGGCCAAAAATCTTTCTATCTGAACAATCGGTTGTATGGGATATAATTATATATAGCTCCGATGAAATTAATTTTTTCAGGATATCTTCTGTAATAACTTAGAATATATATCACCGAGTTTCACGTTTATACTTGCTAATTGCGGCAGAATGACAAAATCTTCTTATCTGAACGATCGGTTGTATGGGAGATATATGTTATAGTGTTCTGATCCTACCGGATCCGACAAATGTCTGATGTAATACAAAAATACATCCTTGTGCCAAAATTCATTGAGATATCTCAAAATTTGAGGGACTAGGTTGCGTTCAAACAGACAGACGGACGGACAGGCGGACATGTCTATATCAACTCAGTTCGTCACCCTGATCAATTCGGTATACTTAATGGTGAGTCTATCTTCTATATTTCTCAACGTTATACACATCGGTCCAAAGTTAATATACCATTTCATGTTCATGAAAGGTATAAAAATCTGTATAAATATATTCGTTCGAACGGCACACAACAATCATACACACACATATACGCAAAGCTTACTGACCAAAATATTAAGCGCCCAATACAAGTATAGCATTTATTGTTAAGTTGCTATGCCGACCGCAATTATTCCTTTAGTGCTTGTCCTTTTATTGGACAATCGACTGAACTTCTTTTTGGTTTGGTGGTTAACGTGAAGAACTGGTCGTCTAGGTACATAAATATGCACACATGGACACACACACACAATTACTTACATTAATGCGGTTGAATGACTCCTTTAAGAGTGTTCGAACGGTCAGTGTCAATTTGTTTTACTTTAAACCGTAAGAAATGAGGCTGACAGCAAAGATAAAGCAATGCAAAGGGACGAAAACAATTTTTGTTTAAATGATTTTATAGCTTTTTTGTGCAATTCTGGGAAATTCCTTTTATTTCTCTTATTTTCACAAACTTACTACTTGTCTGCTATGGTAAAGAGAACACATGAAACTCTGCAAAAATTAAGGAAAAAAATATTGACTTGAAAAAAAAAAAAACTATTATAAAAATGTATTTCTTTTTAATTTTTGGGTAACCGTTAAAGGTATTATTATAACATGAGATAAATGGCTTTCTTTTCTATAAATCCCTAATTTTGCATAAAATATAAATAAGGTTTCAATATTTTGCTCAAAAAATTTTATTTTGCTTGAGATCTTTGTGGAGTGGCTTCTTGTAAAGTAGGTAGAATCTTTTTTTGAAGCTTTTTAATAGCAGTTTTTATTTCTAAGTATTTACTACACTTACTATAAAACGTAAACCAAAAATTTAACTGTTTTTTTATTTATGTTTTTATAATTTTTGATTTTTGGTGGCCTTGTTTATTTAGAAATGTAGAGTTTTGTGAGCTCGAGGCCTTGGTTCGAATAAAACACTATGTTAATATTCATACATTTATTTGATCGAATATTAACATAGCATTTATTCAAAGCAAGGCCTCGAGCTCACAAAACTCGACATTTATTTCTTTATTTATTTATTTGAATTAGTCTACGAACATAACAAATATTCTTACAGACTATGAGAAAATTAAAATTTTAGCGACTTAATAGATTATATTAAAATTAAAGTATACACAAAACATGATTTCGAGACAAAAAAATCAATATCGATAGATATCTTAAAGTTTTCGCAATAAAAGTATTTGAATATCGCAGTGTCCTTTGCGGGACATTAAGATAATTGCGCTCCAGAAGGTAAGTACAGTCAACAATTTCTTGGATAATGCCAAAAATAAAAGTTAACGAGAGGACAGACCTTCTTTTTTCTAAAGATTTAAGATTTATTAACAATAATAGAGACTGATGGGAATGAACTGGGTCTGAGAAGCGAAGGCAAAGCAAAGCGTATTTAAGAAACACTTTATGAACATGCTTTAGAACTATTTCTTCTGAGAAAACCTAACATGAAAACCTATGATTTCGATACCATAAAATCTATGTGGTTGTTGAAAGAGAGCTTGACATCGAAAATAACACCAAGATCCTTTATTTCACTGGTTATCTGCAGAGCATGAGCTGAAATACTGTAAGATGATTCTAAAAGGATATTAGGTTTTGAAAAAGAAACATAAAAACATTTGCTGATATTAAGCGAAAGTTGCATCTTAAGGTACCACAAGTATAAACTATTAAGGTCTAATTGAATTTTAGCCATGTCAGTTAGATTGGTAACTCTAGAAAATATCTTCAAGTCATCGGCATATAGCAAAAAGTCACAGAACTTAAAGCATGATGAAATATCATTGATAAACAACACAAAGAGTAATGGACCAAGAATGCTACCTTGTGGGACAACTGATGTCCCAACATACGAATATGAGGAGGCATTATCAAACATAACCACGCATTGTTTATGACATAAGTTCGACTTAAGTCAATTTAAAAATCCAGAATTAAAGCTTCGCAATTAGAATCCTATAAGACACTTTGTCAAAGGCTTTAGAAAAGTCCGTGTAGACTCAGTCTACTTGGGATCTACTAGAAAAAGCCGATAGACAATACTCGCTAAACACTGCCAAATTTGAACAGCGCCCTGGAATAAAACCATAATGGTTTGGAACAATTAAACTTTTGACAAAAAAATACATTTTGTCCTTAACATTTAACGATGTATGCCGCTGATTACATACATACGAAAAGCATGTTGCTCATACGCATTGACATACCATTGTATTGCTAAATCTGTACATCTTACAAAATAAAGTTACTAAATACTTAGGGTGTAGCCGCGTAAAGAATTCCACGCCTGTTGGAAAAGCTTCTGACCGCCTTTCATAAGGGAATAACAGGAGTGATTATTTTGCATGTGATGGACAAAACACGGCAAAAATGCGTTAGTCAGAGAGAAACTTTGTCGCCAAGTATTCCCACTGTAACGTAGCAACGTAACCACTCCCTGTATTTCCTTATTCACTTAAACCTGAACCTCCTTGTACTTATGCTTGTATAGCATTGTCAACAACCACTAATAGCAAACCAATGATAAAGCACAATAATGGTGCGTTGAGTTCTCAACCAATTTCTATAGCATAGCCAAAAACCACTTGTACTTATTCTTTTATAGCATAGTCAACAACCACTAGGAGCAAACCAATGAAAAGCAAAATAATGGTGCGTTGACTTCTCAACCAGTTTGTGGCACCACCCATATAAACATCGAATTTGCATTTTTGCAATTCAGTCTTCACAGGTGAGCCAGCGGGACAAAATAACCACTCCGGCTAGCTAGCTGAGTGGAAGGGGAGCTGTTATCGCGCGGGTCACCCACCACCAGGGCTGTACGACGAGAGCGGTGTCTTCGGACAATTTTTCCTCCGACGCGCACCTAGGTGCTCGAGTGGCCCGCTGCCTCAATGACCACATACCTCCTTCCACCTGAGCTCGGGTTGCGTGGCAGGGGCGCCGTCATGGCGCGGGTTACACCCTCCACCAGGGCTGGACGACGAGAGCGGTGTCTTCGGACTACTTTTCCCTCCGTCGCCCACCCTGGTGATGAGCGGCCCGCTGCCTCAATGACCAAATACGCGCTCCGTAGCCCACCGCCGTTGGATCCGTCACGCCGCTGCTCCGACGACCGTTGGCCGTCTGCCATCCTACCGCCGTTAAGCCGCTGCATCCGTCCCGCCGCTGCTAAGACGACCGTTGGCCGTTCGCCACCCTACCGCCGTTAAGCCGCTGCATCCGTCCCGCCGCTGCTACGACAACCGTTGGCCGTTCGCCATCCTACCGCCGTTAAGCTGCTGCATCCGTCACGCCGCCGCTACGACGACCGTTGGCCGCTTGCCATACTACCGCCGTTAAGCCGCTTCATCCGTCCCGCCGCTGCTACGACGACCGTTGGCCGTTCGCCACCCTACCGCCGTTAAGCCGCTGCATCCGCCCGCCGCTGCTACGATGACTGTTGGCCGCCTGCCATCCTACCGCCGTCAAGCCGCTGCTTCTATCCCGCCTCTGCTTCCGTACCGCCGTACCAGTCCTTCCGTTACCCGACCGTTCAACCGCCCTACCGAACCTCCTTTACTCCAACGACCGTTAGCCGCCGCTCCGCCCCCTCGCCATCTTGCGACGGAAAGCTGCTGCCCGCCTAATATCTCCAGCCGTGTGTGCGTGTGTTCGTAACACATAAATATCATGTATTTATTCAGTAGGGGTTTGTGGGACCTTTACTTGACTCTGGATTGACTGAGCGTTACCCCAGCCTTAGACAAAACCCACCTCATACCACATAACATATGGAAGATTGATTAAATTATATATCTTCACAATGAGACATTTTCGACTCCTTTTGACGAGTAAAAACTGTTTAATCAATTCTGCGATCAAAAGAAGACTCGAAATCGGCTCCCTCTTATGAGTGACATATGATTTATTGAAAAACAACAACAAAATGTAAAGCGATCACAAATTCACATTGGGGATCGAAATATGATTGAGTAAACAATTTCTGTCTGCTTTACATTTTGTTGTTGCTTTTTCAATAAATCATATTTCACTCATAAGAGGGAGTCGATCTCTAGTCTTCTTTTGATCCCAAAAGCTTTAAAACTCACTTAAAAATTATTCCCACAAGACTCACAAATGATGGTAAATACGACTCGAAAAGACTAAATACTGATTAGAAATATAGGTTAAAAGAGGCTCCCCAAGTGTAGTCGCGCGTAGGGTACCATTTTCTCCCAAAGAGGGAGTCTTTTCTGATCAGAAAATGAGCGCATATATGCTTATTTTGATAATGCTGGAGACTCGAAAAAGACTCTAATATGATAAATAATTTCACAAAATGCTGGGTGTGTTGACGTTTGTACAGTGCGAATAAAAGCGAAGCTTTTTAAAATATCTTTAGTCTACACCTATTCACCGATATTGGCGACCACCTTGGTATGAAGGTAGCATTATCCGCCTACTACAATGAAGGTCTTTTGTTCAACTTCCGAGCAAAGTCGCCCCTCTGCAGTGATTTGGCAACACTTTGAGTGCATTTCTGTCAGGAAAAGCTGTTTAGTGAAACCTGTAGTTATCGTCCTCCTAATTTGTAGGAAACATTTAAAAGGGCACCACGCAAATTGGAAGAGAAGCTCGGCCTGAAATCTCTTCGGAGGTTACCACACTTTCCATTTATTTTTAGTTATTCTCCGATAGAGGAGGAAGATGATGATGTGAAACACGCATTCTATAAGCGCCTAGAAGGCGGGAACATATAGTATGCCGAACAACATTTTTTTTCGAAATGCTGCAATCGCCAAATACTGCCAAAGACTTTGATTGATTTGAGTTGTGAATTTAGAATTTTGAGTATTGAATTTAGGTTTTGAATTTTGTATATTAAACAGTTTATTAAGAAGTTTGAATTTATGTATTGAAATCTGAGCTTTTATACTCAGTTGAGCAGAGCTCACAGAGTATATTAACTTTGATTGGATAACGGTTGGTTGTACAGGGTAAAGGAATCGAGATAGATATAGACTTCCATATATCAAAAACATCAGTATCGAAAAAAAATTAGATTTAGCCATGTCCGTCCGTCCGTCCGTCCGTTAACACGATAACTTGAGTAAATTTTGAGGTATCTTGATGAAATTCGGTGTGTAGATTCTTGGGAACTCATCTCAGATCACTATTTAGAATGAACGATATCGGAATATAAGCACGCCCACTTTTTCGATATCGAAAATTTCGAAAAACCGAAAAAGTGCGATAATTCATTACCAAAGACGGATAAAGGGATGAAACTTGGTAGGTGAGTTGAGCTTATAACACAGAATAGAAAATTAGAAAAATTTTGGACAATGGGTATGGCACCGCCCACTTTTAAAAGAATGTAAGTTCAAAGTTTTGCAAGCTGTAATTTGGCAGTCGTTGAAGATATCATGACGAAATTTAGCAGGAATGTTACTCCTATTACTATATATATGCTTAATAAAAATTAGCAAAATAGGAGAACGGCCACTTAAAAAAAAATTTTTAAAACTAATTTTTACAAAAAAAATTTATATCCTTACAGAATATCAGTAAATTATGTCAAAATTCAACTACAGTAATGATATGGTGCAACAAAATACAAAAATAAAAGAAAATTTTAAAATGGGCGTGGCTCCGCCCTTTTTTATTTAATTTGTCTAGGATACTTTTAATGCCATAAGTCGAACAAAAATTTACCAATCCTCGTGAAATTTGGTAGGGCTTAGATTCTAAGACATTAATTGTTTTCTGTGAAAACGGGTGAAATCGGACGAAGCCACGCCCAGTTTTTATACACAGTATACTCAGTTCACGTACTTATCTGAACTCACTTTGTATTGGTATAAAAAATGGCCGAAATCCGACTTGACCACGCCCACTTTTTCGATAGCGAAAATTACGAAAAATGAAAAAATGCCATAATTACATACCAAATACGAAAAAAGGGATGAAACATGGTAATTGGATTGGTTTATTTACGCAAAATATATCTTTAGCAAAAAACTTTGTAAAACGGGTGTGACGCCTACCATATTAAGTAGAAGAAAATGAAAAAGTTCTGCAGGGCGAAATCCAAATCCCTTGGAATCTTGGAAGTAATACTGTTCGTGGTGTTACATATATAAATAAATTAGCGGTATCCGACAGATGATGTTCTGGGTCACCCTGATCCACATTTTGGTCGATATCTCGAAAAGCCTTCACCCCTCATTAATACCTTTAATTTTATACCCATATCGTACAAACATATTATAGAGTCACCCCTGGTCCACCTTTATGGCGATATCTCGAAAGCGCGTCCATCTGTAGAACTAAGGTCCACACTCTTTTAAAATACTCATTATCACCGTTCGTTTGATACCCATATCGTACAAACTATTTCTAGAGTCACCCCTGGTCCACCTTTATGGTGATATCTCGAAATGGCGTCCACCTATAGAACTAACCCACGCCTTTTTAAAATACTCATTAGCACCTTTCATTTTTTACCCATATCATACAAACAAATTCTGTAGTTACCCCTGGTCCACCCTTATGGCGATATCTCGAAAAGGTGTCCACCTATAGAAATAAGTCCCACTCCCTTTTAAAATACCCATTAACACCTTTCATTTGATACCCATATCATACAAACTAATTCTAGAGTCACCCCTGGTCCACCTTTATGGCGATATCCCGAAAAGGCTTCCATCTATAGAACTAATACCCACTCCCTTTTAAAACACTCATTAGAACCTTTCATTTTTTACCCATATCGTTCAAACTATTTCTAGAGTCACCCCTGGTCCACCTTTATGGTGATATCTCGAAATGGCGTCCACCTATAGAACTAACCCACGCCTTTTTAAAATACTCATTAGCACCTTTCATTTTTTACCCATATCATACAAACAAATTCTGTAGTTACCCCTGGTCCACCCTTATGGCGATATCTCGAAAAGGCGTCCATCTATAGAACTAAGACCCACTCCCTTTTAAAATACTCATTAGCACCTTTCATTTGCTACCCATGTCGTACAAACAAATTCTAGAGTCAGCCCCGGTCCACCTTTATGGCGAAATCCCTAAATGGCGTCCACCTGTGGCCCGTTCCCTCTTAAAATACTCTTTAATACCTTCCATTTGATACGCATGTCATACAAACACATTCCAGGGTTACCCTAGGTTCATTTTCCCATTGGTGGTTTTCCCTTATTTTGTCTCCATAGCTCTAAGCTGAGTATGTAATATTCGGATGCACCCGAACTTAGCCTTCCTTACGTGTTAATTTTGAGTTTTCAATGTTTCTTTTCAAATCTACATTTTGAACTCTGAGTTTTGGACTTTGAGCTTTGGTTATTTAGATTAAAATTCTGAGTTTCTAATGAAGAGTTTTGAGCTTTAAATTTTGTATTTTGAACATATTATTTGAGTTTTGAATTTGAATTTTGAGTTTTAGGGATTTCAGTTTTTAATGTTTATTTTGAAATATGAACTTTGAATTTTAGGTTGGTATTTTAAATTTTGCATACTTAATTTAAAAGAGTTTTGAATAATGAGATTTAAGATTTGAATTTTGTATTTTGAATTTGAATTTTGAATTTGAATTTCGAGTTTTAAATTTTTGATTTTGAGTTTTTGGTTTTATTTTTTGGGCTTATTTTTAAGGTTCCTTTTGATATTTGAATTTGAATTTTGAGTTTTGGACTTTGTACTTTGAATATCTAAATTTGAATTCTGAGCTTTGAAGTTTGGGTTTTGAATTTTAAGTTTTAAACTTTGAACTTAGAGTATAAAGGCTTAAATTTTTAACTTTAAATTTTGCATTTTGAAATTTGAACCGAGCCTTCTGAGTTTTGAATTTTAAAATCTGAATTTTGAATTTTGGTTTTTGAATTTAAAATTTTAAATCTTGTACTATGGATTTTGAATTGAGAACTTTGCATTATTTTTTTTTTTGAGTTTTTGATTCATAATTTTGAATTCTGAATTTTGAATTTCGATTTCAAATTTTAAATATATAAAATATTTCAGTTGGAATTTAGAATTTTAAGTTAAGGACTTTAATAAGGTATGGTATTTAATTTGGCTCTTTTTCTGTTAATTTATCAATAATTTTAAATTTTGAGTTTTGAATTTTAATTTTGAATTTTGAGTGTTCAGTTTTTATTTAGAATTTCTTATGTCTGTTTTGGAGTTTTCATTATGAGTTTTGGATTTTGAGTTTTAAACTTTAATTTTGAATTCTGAATTTTGAACATTAAATATTTAATTTTGAGATTTCAATTTTAAATTATGTGCTTTGAGTTTGTAATTTTTAATGTTGTTTAGAAGTTTGATTTTCAAATTTTTAATTTTGAATATCGAATCTTAAATTTTAAGTTTTGGAACTTGTATTTTGTGGTATGAATATTGAATTTTGAGTTTTAAGATTTTAATCCAGAATTTTTAATATTAGTTTTGAAATTCGCATATTGAGTTTCGTATTCTAAATTTTGAGTTTTGAAATTTTATTTTTCAAGTTTTATACTCAGCTGAGCAGAGCTCACAAAGTATATTAATTTTGTTCGCATAACGGTACCCCGTAACGGCATAAACTAATCGAGATAGATATAGACTTCTATATATCAAAATCTGGGCGAAAAAAGAAATTCATTTATCCATGTCCGTCCGTCCGTCCGTCTGCCCGTAACCACGATAACTTGAGTAAAGTTTGAGGTATCTTAATGAAATTGGGTACGTAAGTTCCTGGTTACTCACCTCATATCGCTATTTAAAATGAACGAAATCGGGCAATAACCACGCCCACTTTTTCGATATCGAAAATTTTGAAAAATCAAAAAGTGCGATAATTCATTGCCAAAGATGTATAAAGTGATGAAACTAGGTAGGTGGGTTGGCCTTATGACGAACAATAGAAAATTAGTAAAATTTGGACAATGGGCATGGCAAAGTTCACTTTTAAAAGAAGGTAATTTAAAAGTTTTGCAAACTGTAATTTGGCAGTCGTTGAAGATATCATGATGAAAAGTTCATGGCAGGAACGTTACTCCTGTTACTATATGTGTTTTAAATAAAAATTAGCAAAATCGGATGACTTTCAAAAAAAAAAAAATTATAAACGTAAAATTTTAACAAAAAATTGAATATCTCTACAGTATATAAGTAAATTATGTCAACATTCTACTCCAAAATTTGTCTTCAAAGCTCTCAACTGAGTATGTAATGTTCGGTTACACCCGAACTAAGCCTTCCTTACTAGTTTTGAACTTTGAGTTTTGAATTTTGAGTTTTGAATTTTGTGTTTTGAATTTTTAACTCTGAAGTTTGAGCTTTTAATTTGAAATTTATGTGTTTAAATTTTAAAGCTCATTCTCTGATTCTCAGTCTTGAATTTGGAATTTTAAGTTTTGAATTTTGGATTTTGAAACTCAAGTTTTGAGCTTCTAATTTTGAGTTTTAGTTTTTTAAATTTTGAGTTTTATATTTCGAATTTTATCTTTTAAACTTTCAATTTATAATTTTGAACTTTGAGTTTAAAATTTTAAAAGTTTTGAATATTTCATTTCATACCTCAAAATTTTTGATTTTGCTGCAAATAACATTTTAAGAAGGGCTTACATTGTAAGTCTTCTTTTATTACATTTTCAAAATTTTTTTATGTGACTTATTTTACTTTTATAGCCAATTTTGCTAAATCATCATCTATTACCGCTACAGTTAACGATCCTTATATTAATGCACAATTGCACTAAATCTCGTAAATTGAGTTTATAAATACGAAATTTGTGTTGATATTTGCCAGTAACTCTCCATCAAAACATATTACGCAATTTCATCATCGTGTATTGTACATAAAAAAATCGAAAAACAAAACAAAATCCAGAACTTTTTTATGTTTGGTGATAAAAAATGAAAGAAGGAACAATATTGCCACAACTGCAACTGACGAGCAAATGCACATTTCATTGAATGGCGAATTTGTGAAGGCGACATTGCCTTTGGGTGTTGAGATAGCTGGGAAGATGATTGAAGCGACCTGACAAGCCAAAAGTTACATGCAAACATAAAATGATAACTTGTACGGCGTAGATATTCTCAATATTGCCGTGACTTTATGTATCTGACATTCTCCTTCGACGAGTTGACGAGCATCTGCACATGTTTTTATATTTGCTCTTTTTTTTTGAAAGAATAATCATTTTGTCGCGTATGCAATTTTGTTGTCAAATTTTTACTCGCCATGTTGCAGCGCATCAACAGCTTTTGGGTCGTTAAAAGGCAAGCAAAAGTGCAAAGTGATAAAATGGTGTAAAAAAATTAAATAGAGGGGGAAAATTTAATGGGCATTACTTACGCGCTGAGAGTCTATGACCCCAAAAGACTGCGAGTTTTATTTAATAGCGATACGCTCTTTCGCCATCTTAGTGTCACACACTTTAATTTATAGTTAGTGCAAAGTGACAGCCATAAAATTGTAACCAATACTTTACAAACTTTCTCATTGATAAAAAAGGTTATAAGCAAAAGTGTGTGTATGTATATATGTGTGTTTGTTTATGTATCGATGTAAACATATATGTAGATTTTTGTCACGCACTGCACTCACTACCACAATCACAACACCAAACATACTTCATTCATATAATTTTAATGGCTAAATGGGAAATTATTTTCGATTTGAGATCTAGCGAACTTTTTATGCTCTTTTAGTTCATAGACAGTTTCATTCAACTTTACCGTGCTGTTGATGTGAGGCGTTTTTAGCTTTTGCGTTATGTCACTAAACAAAGTTTTATATTATTCATGCGCAATGACAGCATATCTCCTGAGTTTCTGTTGATAGAAACGACATACTTAGTAAAATAAGAAAAGTTGTTTGATAAATTAATATATAAGATGCCCTCGGTTGTCAAACGTACAAAAATTTGGCTACTGAAATATTAATAATGCTCGCTCATGTAAACGTTTTCGCAATTGCGACACATTATCAACCTTTAAGAATTCGAATATTAGAAGCTCAACTTTTGCTGACGTGTCTTTCAGCATCGAAATTCCTGACGTTTTCATAGGGATTACATACAAACTTACATACACACTTTTATTTTACTTTCCTAAGACCAATCTTCCCTAATGCGTTCGTTGGTTGAAGGGTTTGAGAACATATCTTTCAAGTCGTCTAGGTCTTTACGTTTTTAGTCCGTTAGGTTCTTGCAACAATTGAAATGAATGCCTTCTCAATTATTTATTGTTTGACTGACATTAAATAGCAAATGAAATTTCGTGATGAGCTGCAGAAATTAAATGGCTGATTGATATTTTGTATGAATTGTTCAAGATCATCACACAAATAAGATATATTTTGATTTGGATATGATGTGATACGATATTATGATGTCATATGATATGTTATTATGATATGATATGATATGGTGTGATATGATTCAATAGGATATGATATGACATGATACGGTATGGTATCGTATGATTTGCTATAATATGATATGTTACGATGTAATATTATATGATATGATTTGATATGATATAGTATGATATCGTCGGCGTTCAGGCAAAAGTCGCAAAGTCCATTTTTGGCATTTCTGAGTACGTAACAGCAAAAGAACAATTTTGACTCGTATCCCGCATTAAGTCCATTTCAGCATGTTTAAATGGTTGCATTCTTTGGATTTAATCATCAAATCATATACCAACCTTAACCATTCAGTCATTTTGGACTAAGTGATTTTTGCTACAACGCCGACGATAGTGTATGCTATAATATCAAATGATATAAAATGAAATTATATCATCAATTCTATCCCTCACTCCATTCCTTGCGAGCGCTTTGGCTTATTTTTTCTTGTAGACATTATTGTTTAATCAGGAGTGGATTTATATAATGTGGTTCACGAAATTCTCTATTAAGAAATTGATATCTATGATATAATATGATGGTATTACATGTTGATATGATATGTTATGATATGATTTATTAATTTTTTCGTTTTTTTTTGTTATAGTATTATTTTTTTGTTTATTACTGCACGTTAGTCACTCTCGAACCCTATTGTGATTTTATAAATTTTCTGAGAAGGGATGTAATAATATGATATGATGATTTAATATTTTTTTATTCATTCTTATAATGTTTTTGAAGCTATCATTTCGAGTTCCCACACTCGAGGGTTTCGGTTTAATTTTTATTATATTATAGTTTTTTTATGCGATTAAATTTTGTGTTATTGGCGATATGAAATGATATGATGAAATGATGTGATTTACTGTTTTGCATACTTTTTTTGTATCTTCTGATAATATGATATTACCTACTCACCTAACATAACCCCAAAGCGCAATGCCACTCTGTGGACAGCGCCTTTCTTCAAAATGGTAACAGAAATTCTTCCAACACACAAGTGGCTTCAAAAGGGTGTGTCACCTAATAAATTTTGACATCACAAATCGTACAGATGCCAAAAATATTCAGCGATGTTATAGAGGTGCTATAACGAAGGTAATAGCTTCAAGTCATCTAACAAGTAACTTTAAGTATACTTCAGAAAAAATGTTGTCAATTAACCTCCAGTTCAAAAGAAAGCCAGCAGCTAAAGTCACGGCCTTAGTTGCTGATTTTGCATAAGCGTGCTCCTCAAAAGTCTGAGTTAAATGATTTCAGGCAAAAATCTTACCAAGCCTTAGTGAGTCCTACGTGGCGTCACTCCACTGTGAAAGTGCAAAACGAAAAATCTAGTTATTTATATAAGCTCATGTAATTTATAAGCTTCAATGCAATATTACTTTAAAATAAACATCAACCTGGAATTTGATCCAAACATTATGCAAAACGGCAAATTTGTTCGTTTTACGCGCTACCGAAATTTTGCAATTCTCCATTTTAAACATTTACTGAAGGTAAAAAAATTTAACGTGGTTACACTCACATATGTACGTATGTATGCATAAATTATATTGAGACCCCCTTCTTTACAAAACAAGGCTTATTTTATTTAACTCTGCATGCCATTACTTTTATTTCAATAAGTAAAAGCTTAAAACATAAAAATAAACACACAAGTAAATATAGTATATTTGACGTCCCTGCAAAAAATGTGATTAGTCTAGGATGAATCCGGGATTAGTCGCAAAGGAGTATGCGACCAATGCGTGTTTTGATCTCTTTGTGTGAGTTGAACTGTTCGCTTTTATTTTGAACATGTGTTATACCCGAAAGGGGGGGGCTGGTCTGGTGGAAAGCACTGGACACGGCGAGCACCTCCAAAATGCTAGTGTCAGTGCAACGGACGGCGCTTATCGGTATCAGTGGCGCTATGAGAACAACACCTACCTTGGCACTGATTGTCATGCTGAATATACATCCAGTAGATATTGCGGGAAAGGCAGCCGCGGCCCGTTCGTTGGTCAGGCTTCGTGATATGGGTTATATGCTTTCTGATTTCGGACACTCTAGCCTTCTTACTAGTTTCGACTTTATCCCGGACAGGACGGACTATTGCATGCCGGTGGCCGCTCCCTATACAACCTACACCCCAGTCATTCCCCCGAGGGAGGAGTGGAGAAGAGGAATTATCTGGGGCATGGGACCGGTTAACTTGTTCACGGATGGGTCGAAGTTGGACGGAAAGGTTGTCGGGGGGGGTCTTTTGTCAAGAGCTAAATGTAAGCCGCAAGTTTAAGTTGGCTGATCACTGCAGTGTATTCCAAGCGGAAGTTGCTGCGATTAAGGATGCGGTGGATGAAATGCTATCCAGCGCTACTACGGTTAGGGAATTTAACATCTACTCTGATAGCCGAGCGGCTATAAAGGCCTTGAGCTCAACTACAGTGCGATCGAGGGTGGTCTGGGAGTGCCTGACCTCACTTGCGATTGCATCGAATTATTTTAAAATTAAGATTATCTGGGTCCCGGGCCATAGTGATATTCCGGGTGACGGTCAAGCGGATCTCTTAGCCCGAATCGGTACAACTGAACCGGATGAAGATGGCTGTAGGGATTTCGGGATTCCGCTAGCCACCTGTGGATTGCTCTTCCATAGCTGGGCCTCGAGTCAGCTCAGCAAACGTTGGGCGGACACTACGTCTTGTAGGATATCAAGATCTTTCTGGCCGAAAGTGGATGGCAGGAGGTCTGCTGAAATAATTGGGTTCACTAAGGCTCACCTATCAATGGTCATTGTGGTTTTGACAGGGCACTGTCCCATGGGTATCCATGCGGTACGTCTCAATATATTGGAAACTTCATCCTGCTGCAGCTGTATGGAGGATGATGACGTGGAATCACCAAATCACTTTATGCTTGACTGCCCAGCTTTTGCCCGAACTAGGCGAAAGTATTTCGGTCGTGACTCACTTGGATCTCCCGAGGAGCTATCCAAGGTTGAGATCGGGATCATTCGGAACTTTATCGTTGCTACCCAATGATTCTCTAAGTAGTTATATCTACGTCACCGTTAGTTTAGTTTATTATATGTGGTATCACAACGGACCGTCATGTTGTCCAAGTGAGCTTCCTCTATCAGGGAAGCTACCACCCAACTTAACCTATACCCGAAAGGGATCGATAGGATCAATCCCCTTTGTACCCATATTTGTACTCATAGTCCATTTTCGGGCTCCGCATTTTTCTTAAATAAATCGATTCAATCACCTGTAATCTTTTTTATTTTACTAACTTCGTTGCTGTTTTTTTTCAATACTTCTTAAAATGGGCTATATAGATTTCAAGCTGACTAATCCCAACTGTAACCGAAAGGGATTAAAGGGGATCAATTTTGCCCAAATGTAAACAAAAGAGAGCAGTCAGAGTCCAGTCCCTTTAGGAATTAATTGCACGATTTTTTACAGGGGTGTGTATGTGTGTGGGTATATGCATGTGTATGGAGGATACGTACAAAGTCCCCCAAGGTTAATATACATACATAGGTGTACGTACACTTTTGTCAAGGCTGTTAAAATTAAATAAATATTCAATGATGTCTCAATGTGCGTATGTGTGTGAGTGCTTATAAACAACACAACATAATGCGAAAATTATTGCGTGTGAGCAAGCAGCATCACACTTTCGTGCTGTTATAGACATTCAAGCAGAAGGAAAAACTGTTGCGCAAAACCCTCGTGATAAGCAGCACAAGAAAAAATGCCAAAAAAATCTGCGTAAAGTTGCATTAAATTTTCATTGTATAAATAATGAATGCGCTTTAGTTTCATATCATAAAAAGGTAAAAAGCCTAAAAGTGTGTGTCTTACATATATGATTCATTTGTTAGCCCATTTTAGGTACACAAACTTAATGCTTTAAATATTTAAATCTTGTAGATCTCTGTTTTATATTATGGTACTTTTGAAAAGTAAAAATAATTTTGAATTGTATTAGTAACTTTTACGGTTTCCATTTTTCGTTTTAAATTATTCGAAATTTACTAGTTTTATATGAAATTATTGTTGTACGTAAGTAAAGTGTATATTTTAGGGAAAAGTTGTTGTTGTGTCTAATATATTTGCATTTGGTTTACTGTCGACAAATTGTCCATATTAATGTAGGCCAGTAGTGTTAAAAATAACAGTTGGTTATAGGCTCACAAGAAACTGCTATGATGAAGAATGACGCGCAGCCTATGGCCATGCTGCAAATGGGCGAACCAACGCGCAGTGTATTGTAGAGAAGAACGTGAGGCAGAATGCCCAAAAATTCTACAAAAAAATTACGCCGATAAGGGAAGATTTCAAGACCTGGGCACATTCCTGCAGAAATGATAATGGTGACTTAAGTTGTGGAGGAATCACTTCTCCTCATTGAGTACCTGCGAGGGAAAGCGCCACCTGATACCCTTATCGCCGACGATGGAAAACACGTTCCGGCGCCCGACTAAGAAGGAGTGAGAATGGCAATTTCCTCGTTAAAAAATTGCAAACCCGCCAGGTTATAACGGAATACCCAACGGGCTGACAAACGAAATCAGTCAGCTAAATATCGCATATAAGCTTCTTTATAGCTTACTATGGGAAAGACTGAAGCCGATAATCATCGAAATGATTAGTTATTGTAAAGGCGGCTTCAGACTTGGTTAATCTACTTTCGATTCGACCTTCACGATGCTCCAGATCTTGGAGCATAGCCATTCAGAGCAGCCGTTGACTTAGAAGCAGTCTTTAACAGCGCGAAAAAAGTTGCTTGTGTGCTGTTATGTCTGAGTTTAGGTTCCTTGCAAAATTAATAAAGCTCTGCAAAATGACCAGCTCAGTAAGAATTGGAAAGTACACCTCAACGCGATTCGAAAACAAGCGAGGCTTCAGAAAAGGCGACTACCTTTTTTGTGAGTTTCTTAACACAACGCTGTTAAAGATAATTCAAGCAGCAGGGCTAAACCGTATTAGTACAATCTATTATAACAGCGTAGAATTACTAGCTTATGCTGATGATATTGAAATTTATTGGCCGGGCTGTGAGCTCAATCGATACTGCAGTTTTGAAGCAAATGAAGGGGGAGATTTCTACCGTATTGGAGGAGGTAGGTGGGCAAAAATTTGATTTCCCCTGTTGCTCCCAATTCGAGCGAAGTGTTTCATAGCTGCCAAATTGTTGAATTTATAACAAACAGTTAAAGAAGATGCTAGCAACGATCGGGAGACATAACACTAATGGCCAAAGAGTGAATTTACTTTATGACTTCTTTAAATTTGACTTTGTGCCTTTTAGGGAAGTTCCATTTGATCTTAAGATTATTTCGGCGAAAAAGGCAATTAAGATAATTTTACGATATCGAGACCAATAAAAAAACGTAAAGGCTCCGCAGATGGATTAAGGCCATCGACCTTATACCATCCTTCTGTGCTTCATATCGTTTTTGTCTGTGTCGCTGACTACGCACATTGGTCGTTCGTCCTTTTCCATTCACTATCAATATACCTTAAAATACCCGTATCCAGAGAACTTCTGCTGAATGCTTTAATATCTGTGATTAATCCTCCCATTTCCTCCTGAAGGAATCCAACTTTTACAGTTTGGCATGACTAGAGGCTTCAATGCGCTCTTCCGTCCCATAATCTCTTTCTTTCTTGCGCAAATGGCTTGATGGATAAGATACCGCTGATCTCCTGTGTGAATTGTCCTTGTACGGAGGCACGCATGGCCTAATGGGTATGGTACCGTTTATCTCCTGTATGATTCCTCCAGGTATGGAGGTTACTCTTAAACCCGCTGTTGTCTGTACATTATTCCTCAACTTACAGTCATTTTTATCCTTTCATTGGAACGGTACGTCCGCTGCGTAGAGTTATATTCTTGAGCATCTTTTGTTTACTGGCTGATGGTGATAATTCTTAAGAAGCCTTCTCTGTCGCATCAGCATGGCATTTTTGTTGGTAGTCTAATATCACACCTAAGAAGTAAATACATTCTTTGATAACTTGAGCGAAGTTTTAAAATTTAACTTTTCGCAAGTTAGCGGTATGCGAAGTTTTTCTAGGAGTATCAGATCTATTTTTTCTGTTACCAGCTGAAGCCTGCACCAATTTGGTAATTCCTTTGTGCAGATTATAATCTGAGATTTTTGGTAGCTTCTTCTCTGTAAAGAGCTATATAGATGCATCAATGCCAAGTGCTTATCCATCAAATAGTACTTAATCGGTTATTTCAAGGTCAAGGGTTTTATTGAAACAGATGTTCCTTTCTTCATCTAAAGTTTGGTATAAGGACACGTCATCTCTACCATTAGTTCTGCTAAAGCCCCACTGATAGCGTATAAGTAGGATTCGTTGTGATTAGGATGTATTTATCGCCATCTCGTGCCGTTGACATCATTTCAATGTTTAACTTGCAAGGACGACAGCTTGTCTGAATTTTATATCACCATGCGGAGCTACTTAAACCTAGCCAATATTTTTCAGGAGTCTTTTCCATGACGTCTGAAGAATGTAAGAGAACATAGTGCCGCATTCCATGGGAACCGAAGAATCCAGTTTCATATTTGTAATATAGGTTGTAGAGATAGTGGTGTAAGAAACTTTGAAAAACAGTTGTTTTAGGCCTTAAGCCGCATATTTCATGGTAGAATGTTCGAACAAGGGCGCACGGATTGATGCTGGGTTTGGTCGCACATAATGTGTCATAGTTAGAAGACCCCTTTACCTCTTTGTACTGCTAACAAGAAGAAATTTTGTGAATGTTATCTGAATGAAAGTTGGATTGTGAAATACTGTAAGAACATGTATAAAGAATAATCACTTTCCAAATTGAAAGTTATAGCTACCATACAATTTAATATATAAATTTACATACATGCATAGTCTACAGTATATACCCACAATAATGCATGTTAGTATTGGTTGTAGTAATAATGAATCACACTAGATTTTAGGCAATTGACATATTATTATTTGTACTTAAGCTGAAAGGTAAGTAATAGGACTAGTAGAATGAAAATTGGATAATTGAGAAAATAAGTTTTAAGAAAGAACAAAAGTGAATGAGTTTCATAAAAGCAACAAAATTAGTTATTAAGTTATTATTATGTTAGTCGAAATGTTGAATATGTGAATTAGGTGCCATTTAGACATTTGTGTGTATCATCATTATCATCTAGCTCCCAATGCCATTAATACGTACACCACCAACACCACTGCCACTGCCACCGCTAATGAATGCCCAAACTAAGTGCTTATACATAACAGTCAACAGTTGACAATTGATGTCATATATATACATAAAATGTATGTATTTGTTTATTTATTGTACGGCTTGTTTTTAAACTACTACAATTTTTTAATTTAAAAATTTTTTGACGAGTTTTGCGTTTTAAATTTTTGTTTTGAATTTCGAATTTTCTCCTTTGATTTTTCAATTTGGAATTAGGTATTTTGAACGGTGAATATTGAACTTTGAAGTTTGAAGTTTTGAATCTTGAGTTACTATTTTAAGTCTCGAATTTTTAATTTTAATTTTTCAATTCTATTCTTCATTTGAATTTTTAGTATTATTCTTTGAATTTTGAATGTTGAGTTTGAAATTCCAATATTTGACAATTAATAGTGTGTTTGAAATAAAACATTTTAATTTTTCAACTTTTAGTTTTGAAATCGAATTTTGAACTTTGCGTTGTGAAATTTAAGTTTGGTGTTATTGGATAATACATTACGAATTTTGGATTTTGAATTTAGAATTTTGTGTTTTGCATATTATTAAATTTTGAATTTTCAATTTTGACTTTCAAATATACAATTTGAATTTCATGTTTTGAGTTTCGATTTTTTATTGCTTAGAATTTTATATTTTAAATTGAATAACAAATTTTGAGCGGCGAATAAAGCATTTGATTTTTGAATGTTAACTTTTAAATTTTGAATTTAAGTTTCATGTTTTGAATTTTCCTTTTTAATTTTGAATTTTTGGTTTCAAATTTTGACTTTTGAACTTTCGGGAATTAGGTTTTGAATATTAAAATTTGAAATACAAATTTAAACTTTGAATTTTGCACTAATTATTTGGAAAATTCTAATATTGAATTTTGAGTTTAAAAATTAAATTTTAAGCTTCGTATTCCGAACTTTCAATTTTGAATACTGAATATTGAAAATAGAATATTGAATATTGATCTTGGAATTTTGAATTTCTAATCTTGAATTGGGAATTTTTGAACATTAATTTATAAACTTTGAATTTTGTGTTTTTTTGCAGTAAGAATTTTGACTTTAAATTTTAGATTTTAAGCATTGAATTTTAATTTCCAAAATTTTTTTTTTTTTTGAGTTTTTAGTTTTAAACTTAGGCCTTTAATTTGGAGTTCTAAATATTGAGTTTTTATGTTTTGGGCCTTAAGTTGAAGTTTAAATTTTGCAATTTTAATTTTTTATCTAAAATTTTGTATCTTAAGTTTAGATTATTATTATTTTGAATTTTGAACATTGAATTTTGTGTTTCGAACTTTTATTTTTAAATTTCGAACTTTGTATTTTACATTTTGCGTCTTTAATTCTAGTAATTCGAAACTCAAAAATCAAAATTTAAAGTTAATCATTCAAAACTGAAAATTTAAAAAGCCCGAAAACAAAAATTACATGAAATTTAAACTTCAAAATACAAAGTTCAATACACAAATTTACAAAATCAAAATTAATAAAGTTTTAAAGAGTAAGATTTTATATAAAACCAAAAAAAAAAATTATATTTAAACGAAAAAATTTTTAATTTAAAAATAAATCATTTTATATATTTTTCACAAATTTTATAATTTTTATTTATTTTTTAAATTAAATACTTTTTATATACTTTGTATGCCTTAGCTAAAAAAATTTATAAATATTTGGTTTTTGTATATTTTTTCTTTTTTTTTTTGGTTAACCTAGTATTATTATTTTTTAACCCTTTTTGTTAACTTGTAAAATTTTTTAAGAAATTTAATTTTTAATTTATGAATTTATTGTTGGTGATTTCGTTACATTGTTAATTTTTATTTTTTTACTCTTCCATTTTTTTCTTCGCTACAAATACCTTTAAATTTGTAGTTGTGTGCATAGCCTATAAACTCATTGAAGTAGTAAGTAACTGTTCCTTTGACGCCTTACATAATTTCCCTTTGTTTTCTCTGTATTTTCCCCCACACCCACACTCAATCGCACGCGCTATCTCTTGGTCTTCCCTACAACTTGCCACTGCCAAATAAAACGTATTTCCTGCATCCTTATTACATTCGTTCGATGGAAAACAACCCGCATATTTACGCCCGCCCACCACCCGCTTGCTTACACCTTTTTCGTCGTAAAATGAACCTAGTTTCGAAATTTTAAATTGATATTGAATATTTTATACCACACATTTACACAATAAAAAGTACAACAATAAATATGCAATATAACAACTTAAAAGACTTACCACCAACTTCAACAATTTCCGGTTATTTTCATAGTAACGACGATGAAAGGCAATGGATTTTAGATGTCGGAACATCGGCAGCGGGCGATCAAGCGAATGAGGAGTGGTATCAGAATAAGCAATGCATGGCATTCACAACAGGAAATATTCCAAAACACATATCAATAGAAAATCAAACCGATAAAAATGGAATTTCAGGACACAACATAGCAGAAAATAAATCAATAAAAACTAAAAATAAAAAAGTAATATTCAAAGCAAAAATAGCATCCTTCAAGCGTTTCAAAATGAATAACAAAATCGATGACAATACAACTGACGGTAAAAGTACGGATGTCACAAGCCATCAGCAACAAATTTCAAGTGTAAATCCAAGTAATTACTTTTCACTTAACCGAGAGCAGCCACAAGCCTCGCAAAAACCACGAGCTAGTTTTCCTGAGATCATGCAACCACGTTTATCGTTGAACGGCACTTTAAGGCATTTAGTGCCATCGCCTCGTCCACTTTATCGCGATCATAGTTCGCGTTCTATACAACCATTAACGGGTAATGAACAACAAATGGCTGAATTAGATGGCAGTTTTTATGGCAATACTTTGGGTTGTTTCAGCACAAGTGGCGGTGGTGGTGGTGGTGGTGGTGGTGGGGGAGGTGGCGTAAGCGGTGGTAGTAAAAGTGTTGGTGTTAGTGGTGGCACTAGCAACCGTCTCAGCAGTGGTAGCGGTGGAGTTAACGGAAGTATTGGCTTTCACACCACTGATTTTTCAATCACCCCAACTCTGACCGGCGATGAGCAATTCATTGATTTGGGCAGCTTGCGTCGGTTTTCGATCGATCGGCAGAGTTTTCTTGGTAAGCGAGTAGAGAGTTTCTTTCAATTGTAGTAATAATTTCGGTGAGGGCGCAAATTTTTTTGTCATCACATGTACATATTTACTTATAACTATCACATTCATACTGTCAGAATAATCTTAAAAGCACGATAAATATATAGATTGTCACCCTATCGCGTTTCCTTTTTCTAAAACGTTGCCTAACTAAGATATTTCTTAGAAAACAACCAATATCCCATTTTTTTTTTAGAGCAACCATAAAGAAATATGTTTTTGCAATAAACTCAAAATCGTAATAGACTTTGAAATAAATCTGCATAACATAATATTGATTGGAGATATATTTCAAAATAGAATAAGAAATCGAGATAGCAATCGAAGTTGAAATTTTAATTGAATTCGCAATCGAAAAGCAAATCAAACTGAACTGAAATAAATACAAATAAAAACTTAGTTCTAAATTTATAATAATATCCTGGTGAAAATAAATACCGAAACTTCAATGATAATAGAAACCGAAATCGAAACCAAGGCGACATATATTTTTAATTAAAATTCGAAATCAAAGTACAAGTTTCAAATAAATTTACAAATCGAAATGAAAATTGGAATCAATTTTTAATTATTTAACAAATTTTTTAATGGAAATTTTATAGATAACGAATTTCTTACAGATAGCGAGAAATAGATAGGAAAATTTTTGTTCGAACCATTAGTCGAAACCAATACAAAATATCTTTTGAAATATTTTTTGAAATAAAAGCCGAAATCGAAGTACACTTTTTAAAAATTTAAAATTGGAATTAAAATTGGAATAAATCTTTAATAATTTGATATATTTGTAAATCAAAATGTAATTAATAACTGAATAAGAAATTGACAACGAAATCGAAGTGGATCTCTATCTTTAAATATATTAAGTTTTAAATTCGCAATTGAAAAGGAATAGAGTTACAAATCCAAATCTATTTTTTATGAAAATTTAAATAAAAAGAGGAATTGAAATCGAGTAATAAAACTAAATTGAAATATGCATGGAAAACGGAGTATAAACGTAAAATCAAATATAAATTGACGATAAGACAAAAATTGTAATGAAAATCAATTTCAGAGTAGAAAAAAGACCACGGTCGATATAAAATTCGAAGTTTAGTCAAATTCAAAATCGGAAAAAAATTATGGGAATTCAGTACTCAAAGCGAAATCAAAATAATAATTTATTCCAAATATAAATCTTGGGCGAAACTTCAACCACAATCGAATTCGATATACAAATTGACGTAGAAGTCAAAGACGAAACAGAAATCAAGTTAGAAAAAGAAGTTTTAATCGAAAGCGATACAGAAATCTTAGTAAGAGGCAGTGATTATAATAAATAGAAATCGCATAGACAAGCTCAAAATAAAAAAATTGCATATTTAAGTTCGAAAGCGAAATGAAATGATAATAAAAGTGAATTTTAAATCAAAATTAAAGTCGAATGCAACTTCCAATTTTTATTTAATTTTTTAAAGTAAGTTTTGAATTGCTAATAAAATTTATCAAAATAAATATAATTTAAAATCGAAATAATATTCAATAATAAAATAAATATTTTCTTCGAATGCGAGTATTGGAAAGTAGTGTTTCTATATAAAGTGATTTCTTTGGTAGAAATGCGTTGGAAATTTATTTCGAAATCAAAACCTGAAGTGAAGTCGATATCGCACTAGGAATCGAAAAATTTAGTAGCAATTACAAACGAAATCAAAAAGAACAAGTAAGGAAGGTTAAGTTCGGGTGTAACCGAACATTACATACTCAGTTGAGAGTTATGGTGACAACATAAGGGAAAATAACCATGTAGGAAAATGAACCGAGGGAAACCCTGGAATGGAATGTGTTTGTATGACATGTGTATCAAATGAAAGGCATTAAAGAGTATTTTATGAGGGAGTGGGCCATAGTTCTATAGGTGGACGCCATTTAGGGATATAGCCATAAAGGTGGATCAGGGTTGACTCTAGAATGCGTTTGTACGATATGGGTATCAAATGAAAGGTATTAATGAGTATTTTAAAAGGGCGTGGACCTAAGTTCTATAGATGGACGCCTTTTCGAGATATCGCCATAAAGATGGACCAGGGGTGACTCTAGAATGCGTTTGTACGATATGGGTATCAAATGAAAGGTGTTAATGAGCATTTTAAAAGGGAGTAATCCTTAGTTCCATAGGTGGACGCCGTTTCGAGATATCGCCATAAAGGTGGACCAGGGGTGACCCTAGAATTTGTTTGCACAATATGGGCATCAAACGAAAGGTGTTAGTGAGTATTTTAAAAGGGAGTGAGCCTTAGTTCTATAGGTGGACGCCGTTTCGAGATATCGCCATAAAGGTGGGCCAGGGGTGACTCTAGAATTCGTTTGTGCAATATGGGTATCAAACGAAAGGAGTTAATGAGTATTTTAAAAGGGAGTGGGCCTTAGTGCTATAGGTGGACGCATTTTCGAGGTATCGCAATAAAGGTGGACCAGGGGTGACTCTAGACTTTGTTTGTACGATATGGGTATCAAATGAAAGGTGTTGGTGAGTATTTTAAAAGGGAGTGAGCCTTAGTTCTATAGGTGGACGCCGTTTCGAGATATCGCCATAAAGGTGGACCAGGGGTGACCCTAGAATTTGTTTGCACAATATGGGCATCAAACGAAAGGTGTTAGTGAGTATTTTAAAAGGGAGTGAGCCTTAGTTCTATAGGTGGACGCCGTTTCGAGATATCGCCATAAAGGTGGGCCAGGGGTGACTCTAGAATTCGTTTGTGCAATATGGGTATCAAACGAAAGGAGTTAATGAGTATTTTAAAAGGGAGTGGGCCTTAGTTCTATAGGTGGACGCATTTTCGAGGTATCGCAATAAAAGTGGACCAGGGGTGACCCTAGAATTTGTTTGCACAATATGGGCATCAAACGAAAGGTGTTAGTGAGTATTTTAAAAGGGAGTGAGCCTTAGTTCTATAGGTGGACGCCGTTTCGAGATATCGCCATAAAGGTGGACCAGGGGTGACCCTAGAATTTGTTTGCACAATATGGGCATCAAACGAAAGGAGTTAATGAGTATTTTAAAAGGGAGTGGGCCTTAGTTCATAGGTGGACGCATTTTCGAGGTATCGCAATAAAGGTGGACCAGGGGTGACTCTAGACATTGTTTGTACGATATGGGTATCAAATGAAAGGTGTTAATGAGTATTTTTAAAAGGGAGTGGGCCTTCGTTTTATAGGTGTTCGCCTTTTCGAGATATCGCCATAAAGGTGGACCAGGGATGACTTTAGAATTTGTTTGTATGATATGGGTATCAAATGAAAGGTGTTAATGATTATTTTAAAAGGGCGTGGGGCTTAGTTCTATAGGTGGACCCCTTTTCGAGATATCGCGATAAAGGTGGACCAGGGGTGACTCTAGAATTCGTTTGTGCAATATGGGTATCAAACGAAAGGAGTTAATGAGTATTTTAAGAGGGAGTGAGCCTTAGTTCTATAGGTGGACGCCTTTTCGAGATATCGCCATAAAGATGGACCAGGTGAAAAAAGGTGTTAATGAGTATTTTAAAAGGGAGTAATCCTTAGTTCCATAGGTGGACGCCGTTTCGAGATATCGCCATAAAGGTGGGCCAGGGGTGACTCTAGAATTCGTTTGTGCAATATGGGTATCAAACGAAAGGAGTTAATGAGTATTTTAAGAGGGAGTAGGCCTTTCTGGACCAGGGGTGACTCTAGATTTTGTTTGTACGATATGGGTATCAAATGAAAGGTGTTAATGAGTATTTTTAAAAGGGAGTGGGCTTTATTCTATAGGTCTTCGCCTTTTCGAAATATCGCCATAAAGGTGGACCAGGGGTGGCTCTAGAATGAGTTTGTACGATATGGGTATCAAATTAAAGGTATTAATGAGAGTTTTAAAAGGGAGTGGTGGTAGTTGTATATGTGAAGGCGTTTTCCAAATATCGACCAAAATGTGGACCAGGGTGACCCAGAACGTCATCTGTTGGATACCGCTAATTTCTTTATATATGTAATACCTGCCAAGATTTTAAGGGTTTTTTATTTCGCCCTGCAGAACTTTTTCATTTTCTTCTACTTAATATGGTAGGTGTCACAACCATTTTATAAAGTTTTTTCTAAAGTTATATTTCGCGTCAATAAAACAATCCAATTACCTTAACATATTTCATCCCTTTTTTCGTATTTGGTATAGAATTATGGCATTTTTTTCATTTTTCGTAATTTTCGATATCGAAAAAGTGGTCGTGGTCATAGTCGGATTTCGTTCATTTTTCATACCAAGATAAAGTGAGTTCAGATAAGTACGTGAACTGAGTTTAGTAAAGATATATAGATTTTTGCTCAAGTTATCGTGTTAGCGGCCATGCGGAAGGACAGACGGACGACTGTGTATAAAAACTGGGCGTGACATCAACCGATTTCGCCCATTTTCACAGAAAACCGTTAATGCCATAAAATCTATGCCCCTACCAAATTTCAAAAGGATTGGTTAATTTTTCTTCGACTTATGGCGTTAAAAGTATCCTAGACAAATTAAATGAAAAAGGGCGGAGCCACGCCCATTTTTAAATTTTCTTTTATTTTTGTATTTTGTTGCACCATGTCATTACTGGAGTTGAATCTTGACATAATTTACTTATATACTGTAAAGATATTAAATTTTTTGTTAAAATTTTACTTTAAAAATATTTTTTTTTTAAAAGTGGGCGTGGTCCTTCTCCGATTTTGCTAATTTTTAATAAGCGTACATATGGTAATAAGAGTAACGTTCCTGCCAAATTTCATCATGATATCTTCAACGACTGCCAAATTACAGCTTGCAAAATTTTAAATTACCTTCTTTTAAAAGTGGGCGGTGCCATGCCCATTGTCCAAAATTTTACTAATTTTCTATTTTGCGTCATAAGTTCAACTCATCTACCAAGTTTCGTCGATTTATCGGTCTTTTGTAATGAATTATCGCACTTTTTCGGTTTTTCGAAATTTTCGATATCGAAAAAGTGGGCGTGGTTATAGTCCGATATCGTTCATTTTAAATAGCGATCTGAGATGAGTGCTCAGGAACCTACATTCCAAATTTCATCAAGATACCTCAAAATTTACTCAAGTTATCGTGTTAACGGACGGACGGACGGACGGACGGACGGACGGACGGACATGGCTCAATCAAATTTTTTTTCAATCCTGATTATTTTGATATATGGAAGTCTATATCTATCTCGATTCCTTTATATATGTACAACCAACCGTTATCCAATCAAACTTAATATACTCTGTGAGCTCTGCTCAACTGAGTATAAAAACTAAAGGGAAATCAGAATAAAATCCCAGTCGAATTCGAATACAAATTTTATAAGTCAATTTTTTATTTTAGATGGTGTTTTTAAGGTAAACTAATTTGGATTTCAAGGCATTGATCGCGATCACGACAATCTCGAAATCTAGACCGAAAGTTAATTTTAAATATAAATGCAAATCAATGTCAAGAGGAAAATGAAAATTAAAATAAAAACCAAAATCAAAACAAAGTCAAAATCAAAAATAAAATTTAATTCAAAATCGAAATCATAACTATAATTTAAAATAATATCAAACCAAATTAAAATCAATATCAAAATTAAAATAAAATAAAATTAGAAGACAAAATTAAATAAAAATTCAACTTGAGCTCGAATTTGAGTTTAGTAAAACAAATTTCGAGTTTTAAATAGATATTTCTTTGAAGGATATTTTGGGTTTCAGGACTCCAAGTTTCGATAATCTTAAAACCTTTGATGTAAGATTTCCAAATAAAGATTTTGTATTAAATTTTGATTAATTAATTTCGAAAGTTTGTTTTATGATCTAGGTAAAGATATATCACTGAACATCGAAATTGGGTGTATTTTGAGATCGAATGCGAGGTTATCAGCTCTTGAAATTTTTGGTTTTATATTTTGCAGTAGATTTTGGATTACAAGTTTTAATATAAGTTAGTCTAAAGAAAATGTATTATTTGGAATTCGAGATCAAATTGATAAAATCCAGCACCGAAAAAATCTAATTCGCAATGCTTGTTTCGCTTAATCAAACAATCCTCATTATCATGCAGATGACTAATTATTTTTTTTTATTTTTCCTTTCCTTCTTTTTTTTATTCAAATAGATCTCGGATCGAAATTTAGTATGCCACAGCCGAAATTCGGCCAAAGTGTCTCACAGCAAGGTTTCTTCACATCACACGACAGCCTCGCCACACCATGCGCATCACGTGCCTCCAATACACATATAGCAACTGTAAGCACTGCCTCCGATATGGATTTACTACACAGCAGCAACAAGCAGCGACGCAAATCGCGTGGCCGTCTGAAAACGATGTCTGGCGAGCAGCCGTTGCTCGATTCGTGGCAACGATCATCAGCAGCGCGCGGCTCACAAGACAAAACATTAGCCGGCGGTTTAGCGGGAGGTAATCAGTTTAGCGGGAACTTCTGCAATGGAACTGATAGGTGAGTGGATTTTTGTTTTTAAAAGGGATCGCGTTGGTCCTTAAATGACACAACTAAATGAATTACACTAGAATCTGGGGACTAGACTACAAGAGACGCAAAGCATCCAACTGAGGCGCAGTTAACACATTCACTAATAAGGAGTGGTTAAGTCCTTGAGTATGGTAGGAATACACTACGACTAGGCAATCTCAGCTCCTCAAACAGTTGCTACTTAGGATTTTGTCTTCAGATTCAAAGTCTACTTATGAATAATTTTAAGGTTTGCTTCTCATTATGGCTATATGGATCCTCTGCTTATATGGATATATTTATTCATTTATAGATATGTAGAAAGAGTCGACCTTTTAAGAGCCGTTAGTTCGACCTCCACATTCGCGGATACCATCTCGAATATTGAGATGCAGCAGTTGTGTTTTCACAACTTTCTACAGAATTAATCATCTTATACAAGAACCGAACATATTTTCTGGATTTCCCACGCTTCTTGTCTCATTTAAAAATGCAACGGGCAGGTAGCAACGACCCGATTGCGGCTTTTTAATCAAAAAGTATTTATATGCTGCTTAGAAATAACGTACCGAGTTGGAAGCACCCTCTCAGCATAAGATAAGAATGCAATAGTTCGGAAATGATCCCAAAAATAATTTCGAAAAAATCCCATGTTGGTTCCGAAAACCCAAAAAAAAATCTCAAAATACATCAGAAATCTTAAATTGATCACGATATTCTCATGAATTCTTCTGGCGGCGATCCTCAACAGATATTTGCTAATGTACTGAAATAGTAACAAAATGGTCCCAAACACAATTCCAAAAAAAAAAAAAAAACCCGAATGACTATTCATAAAGTATGAATTGTCATAGAATTAACACGAAATAAAATAATACAAAAACAAATTTTTAAGTTAAACAGTTTTATTGAGAAGAATGCCTACATTAAGTCTTAATAATACGAAAAGCTAGACAATAATTAGGTAGATCTTAGTACTTGTCATCACACTTCTCATCAATCTAGGGTGTTGATCCAGACAAATAAATAAAAGCATGGACGCGTGAAATTTTTTTTCATATGTCACTTTCTATTCATGTATGTAATATGTGTTCCAAATATGAACCTATTTGGAACACAAATACGATTTTTTTTAAATATTTCGATCCATTCGCCACCTATCTGATTTTTTTCTTATTATTGCATTGTCATCGGGTCCTGAAGTATATTCCAAGTTTCAAGTTTGTGGATTATCGGGAAATTAACTAAATTTCAATTACAAAATTCTGTTCGCTACACAGAGCCAAACTATGTAAAGAGTTCCATCTGGAACCCAAGGACAATTCTTAAATTATCTTTAAATGACCCGGAAATGTTTCTAGGATAACACGATACTATTCCGATGTTATGAGTGAAGTTGAAGCTCCTTGGTATATTGCCCAGTTTTTGAAAATTATTTTAGAACTCAATCATAATGACTTCTTTAACAAATATCATTAGTCTGGGTCAAACATACCCAAAGCTTGTCCTAAAAAAAATTGTATGAAGTGGTGAAATAAGGCTCAAATAGAAGGTTTTCAAACAAGTTCTGAAATAGAGCGCTTTTGAAGAAAATTCTTATAAAATATCATTTTTGTGATAGAGCAGGTTCCAAGTGGCAGCCGACATAGCATGATATTCTACTCAGCAGTCAATATAAAACAATTACCAGCTGACGCATAATGAACTAACGAAACGGGTTTAAGTCACATTATTATTAATGTGCTATTTTAATAAACTGTTAAGCAATAAAACCCTACAACTTATTCAACAAAAAATTTCTTAATTGCTCCACAGATATCCCCGGTCACGTTCCGGTGCATCAACGACCACTGCCCCGCCACATGGCGGTCACACGCATTCACATCAATCTTCACATCAGCTACACCATTCGGCGTCGGTGTCGCATGCGCACCATCAACACGCACATTCAACGCATTTATCATCGACACAACAACAACACAGCGCATCATCACATCATCAACAACAACCACATCGAACCGCCTCGCAACGATTTCGTGCCGCCACTGCCTCACGTAAATTCCACTTTGTGTTCGATCCAGCGGGGCGTCTGTGTTACTATTGGTCAATGGTTGTATCACTGGCGTTCCTTTATAATTTTTGGGTGATAATTTATCGTTTCGCCTTTCAAGAAATAAATCGACGAACGATTGCAATATGGTTTTGTCTTGATTATTTTTCCGATTTTTTATATCTCATCGACATATTCTTTCATTTTCGTACCGGCTATTTGGAGGATGGTGTTCTACAAACGGATGCAACAAAATTACGCCAACATTATATGAATTCAACAACATTCTACATTGATTGTCTTTGTTTGTTGCCATTGGATTTTTTATATTTATCAATTGGATTTAATTCGATATTGCGGTCGTTTCGTTTGGTTAAAATCTATAGATTTTGGGCATTTATGGATCGTACCGAACGACATACGAACTATCCAAATTTATTTCGTTCAACAGCTTTGATACATTATCTACTTGTGATATTCCATTGGAATGGATGTCTGTATCATATAATACATAAGAATAATGGATTCGGTTCAAGGAATTGGGTATACCATGATTCCGAATCGGCGGATGTAGTTAAACAATATTTACAAAGTTATTATTGGTGTACGTTAGCTTTAACGACGATTGGAGATTTGCCAAAACCCAGATCGAAAGGTGAATACGTCTTTGTGATATTACAATTGCTATTCGGACTGATGCTGTTCGCGACGGTGTTGGGTCATGTGGCGAACATAGTGACATCGGTGAGTGCGGCACGTAAAGAATTTCAAGGTAAGTAATAAACAAAGTTTTGAAAATAAAAAAATGTTGTAAATAAAAGCTAAAAATTTGTTTCTGGCGTAAAACAGTAAATTTTTTATGGTAATATGAATAATTTTTGTGTAAAAATTCCTTTTGGCCATCGGTAATGAACTCATATTAGAACAGCAGAATTCTTGCCTCTCCAACGTTCTTTCCTCTCCCTCACTCTCTATCTATTTCTCCCCTCTACGTCTCTTATTCTCACTCATGTCTCTTATTGTTCTTTTTCTCTTATTCTGTGCACGGGTTTTTGTATAACACTCCCTTTCCTTCGCGTTCTTCTTCTTAACCACCACTCCTTGTTAAAACCCTCAATAACACAACTTATTTGTTACCCATATTGTAAAAATACCCTGATCCACATTTTGTTAAATAAATACAACACTTGGCACAAGGTATCAAGCAGTTGTAGTGGCCCAGCGGCTATGATGTTGCGGTTGCATTCGTGTGGCGCGAGTTCGGTCACCGTCAAACTCTAAATTTTTTTAAAACAATTTTTTATGTTCTATTTTTATACTCAGTTGAGCAGAGCTCACAGAGTATATTAAGTTTGATTGGATAACGGTTGGTTGTACATATATAAAGGAATCGAGATAGATATAGACTTCCATATATCAAAATAATCAGGATCGAAAAAAAATTTGATTGAGCCATGTCCGTCCGTCCGTCCGTCCGTCCGTCCGTCAGTCCGTCCGTCCGTCCGTCCGTCCGTCCGTCCGTCCGTCCGTCCGTCCGTTAACACGATAACTTGAGTAAATTTTGAGGTATCTTGATGAAATTTGGTATGTAGGTTCCTGAGCACTCATCTCAGATCGCTATTTAAAATGAACGATATCGGACTACAACCACGCCCACTTTTTCGATATCGAAAATTTCGAAAAACCGAAAAAATGCGATAATTCATTGCCAAAGGCGGTTAAAGCGATGAAACTTGGTAGATGGGTTGTCATTATGACGCAGAATAGAAAACTAGTAAGATTTTGGACAATGGGCGTGGCACCGCCCACTTTTACAAGAAGGTAATTTAAAAGTTTTGCAAGCTGTAATTTGGCAGTCGTTGAAGATATCATGATGAAATTTGGCAGGAACGTTACTACTATTACTATATATGTGCCAAATAAAAATTAGCAAAATTGGATGAAGAACACGCCCACTTTTTAAAAAAATTTTTTTTTAAATTCAAATTTTAACAAAAAAGTTAATATCTTTACTGTATATAAGTAAATTAAGTCAAAATTCAACTCCAGTAATGATATGATGCAACAAAATCCAAAAATAAAAGAAAATTTCAAAATGGGCGTGGCTCCGCCCATTTTCATTTAGTTTGTCTAGAATACTTTTAATGCCATAAGTCGAACAAAAATTTACCAATCCTTCTCAAATTTGGTAGGAGCATAGATTCTGTGACGGTAACTGTTCTCTGTGAAAATGGGCGAAATCGGTGGAAGCCACTCCCAGTTTTTATACACAGACCACCGTCTGTCCTTCCGCTCGGCCGTTAACACAATAACTTGAGCAAAAACCGATATATCTTTACTAAACTTAGCCCACGTACTTATCTGAACTCACTTTATCTTGGTATGAAAAATGGCCGAAATCCGACCATAACCACGCCCACTTTATCGATATCGAAAATTACGAAAAATGAAAAAAATGCCATAATTCTATACCAACTACGAAAAAAGGGATGAAACATCGTAACTGGATTGGCTTATTGACGCAAAATATAACTTTGGAAAAAACTTTGTAAAATGGGTGTGACACCTACCATATTAAGTAGAAGAAAATGAAAAAGTTCTACAAGGCGAAATCAACTTTGTAAAATGGGTGTGACACCTACCATATTAAGTAGAAGAAAATGAAAAAGTTCTACAAGGCGAAATCAACAGCCCTTGGAATCTTGGCAGGAATATTGTTAGTGGTATTGCATATATAAATAAATTAGCAGTACCCGACAGATGATTTTCTGGATCACCTGGTCCACATTTTGGTCGATATCGCGAGAACGCCTTCACATATACATCTAAGGGCCACTCGCTTTTAAAACCCTCATTAATATTTTTAATTTGATATCCATATTGTACAAACACATTCTAGAATCACCCTGGCCCACCCTAATGGCGATATCTCGAAAAGGCGTCCACCTATAGACCTAATGCCCACTCCCTCTTAAAATGCTCAGTAACACCTTTCGTTTGATACCCATATCGTACAAACATTCTAGAGTCACCCCTGGCCCACCCTAATGGCGATATCTCGAAAAGGCGACCACCTATATACCTAATGTCCACTCCCTCTTAAAATGCTCAGTAACACCTTTCGTTTGATACCCATATCGTACAAACATTCTAGAGTCACCCCTGGCCCACCCTAATGGCGATATCTCGAAAAGGCGTCCACCTATAGACCTAATGCCCACTCCCTCTTAAAATGCTCAGTAACACCTTTCGTTTGATACCCATATCGTACAAACATTCTAGAGTCACCCCTGGCCCACCCTAATGGCGATATCTCGAAAAGGCGGCCACGTATAGACCTAATGCCCACTCCCTCTTAAAATGCTCAGTAACACCTTTCGTTTGATACCCATATCGTACAAACATTGTAGAGTCACCCTTGGTCCACCTTTATGGCGATATCTCGAAAAGGCGTCCACCTATAGAACTAAGGATTACTCCCTTTTAAAATACTCATTACCACCTTTCATTTGATACCCATATCGTACAAACACATTCTAGAGTCACCCTGGCCCACCCTAATGGCGATATCTCGAAAAGGCGTCCACCTATAGACCTAATGCCCACTCCCTCTTAAAATGCTCAGTAACACCTTTCGTTTGATACCCATATCGTACAAACATTCTAGAGTCACCCCTGGCCCACCCTAATGGCGATATCTCGAAAAGGCGTCCACCTATAGACCTAATGCCCACTCCCTCTTAAAATGCTCAGTAACACCTTTCGTTTGATATCCATATCGTACAAACATTCTAGAGTCACCCCTGGCTCACCCTAATGGCGATATCTCGAAAAGGCGTCCACCTATAGACCTAATGCCCACTCCATCTTAAAATGATCAGTAACACCTTTCGTTTGATACCCATATCGTACAAACACATTCTAGAGTCACCCCTGGCCCACCCTAATGACGATACCTCGAAAAGGCGTCCACCTATAGACCTCATGCCCACTTCCTCTTAAAATGCTCAGTAGCACCTTTCGTTTGATACCCATATCGTACAAACATTCTAGAGTCACCATTGGTCCACCTTTATGGCGATATCTCGAAAAGGCGTCCACCTATAGAACTAAGGATTACTCCCTTTTAAAATACTCATTACCATCTTTCATTTGATACCCATATCATACAAACACATTCTAGAGTCACCCCTGGCCCACCCTAATGGCGACATTTCGAAAAGGCGTGCACCTATAGACCTAATGCCCACTCCCTATTAAAATGCTCAGTAACACCTTTCATTTGATTCCCATATCGTACAACTAGAGACACCCCTGGTCCACCTTTATGGCGATATCTCGAAACGGCGTCCACCTATGGAACTAAGGATCACTGCTTTTCAAAATATTCATTAACAGCTTTCATTTGATACCCATATCGTAAAAACATATTCTAGAGTCACCCCTGGTCCACCTTTATGGCGATTTCTCGAAAAGGCGTTCACCTATAGAACTAAAGCCCATTCCCTTTTAAAATACTCATTATCACCTTTCATTTGATACCCATATCGTACAAATACATTCTAGAGTCAGCCCTGGTCCACCTTTATGGCGATATCCCTAAATGGCGTCCATCCATAGAACTATGGCCTACTCTCTCTTAAAATACTCTTTAATACCTTCCATTTGATACACATGTCATACAACCACATTCCAGGGTTACCCTAGGTTCATTTTCCTACATGGTGATTTTCCTTATTTTGTCTCCATAGCTCTCAACTGAGTATGTAATGTTCGGTTACACCCGAACTTAGCCTTCCTTACTTGTTTTAACTCTTATTTTTCATTCAGTTCCATTCACAAATACAGAGGTAATCCTCAAACTTGTCATGAAACATTTTAAGTATATATGCAGATTACGTCTTCAAATAAAAATAACTTCTCAATAAGAGAAATGAATGAAAAAATGCATGTTATGCATTTTTTCTTAAATTTTTGAATTTTAATAAAAATTTGTTTGTTATAATTATTTTTTACTTATGACAAAAAAATTATTATTAATAAAAAATAAATGGGTACCTATTGAAAAAAATACTTTCCTCTCCCACCAAAGATCAAGCCCCAAGCGTTCTTGAATTGAGACCGGAAAATGTTAAATCGACCCCCAAGCGTGAGAACGAAATATCTTATATAAAGCCCAAGTAGTGCTTGGAATGAGCATAGAAGATTCACACATCAACACCAAACTGGTCATAACATACGAACGATGTGCTTGGAAAAACTGTTCTTAAAACAAGCCCATAGGTCACGAGTTAAGAAAAAACGTACTTAACAAACTTTTGTCAACGAATGTTCTTAATTTTGAACTTGTTACGTTCGTTTTAGAACGATTTTTTCTCTGAGTGTACCTTGCAGATGCCGTTCGTAGCCGGCGTAAAATATGTAGGTCCCGTCCCGCCAGTCTGTAGGAAAAATTAAAGGGAGCATGACGTAAGAGAAGAGAAGCTCGGCTTAAATTTTCTAAGAGTTCTATCGCGCCTTGTATTAATTTTTATCTGTTTAAGTCTAAAAATAGGAGGTAATTTCTTTTCTCTTCTCATGATATGAGAAATCAATAGGGTGAATAAAATGAAAAAAATCATAGCAAATTCCATAATCCATAATTCAAAGTATGTCTAAATATAAAAAGGATAATTGCTACACAATAGCCTGAAAAACAAAAACAAAAATAGAAGCACTATAACGAATTCATGTTCAGATTAAGACTAAAATAAACATTAAATACTAAGGAGGCACATTTGCGCAACAAAAGCTCAAGGCTAAATACATAAATGAATGAATAAAGTTTGAATGAATGAATAGATACATAAGTATATATATATGTATGTACTCAGTATATAGAGCAATGACTGAGCTTAAAAGCATTTAACTACATACCACATACATTATGTATGTAGTACAAGTATGCATGTGAAAGGACGGTCGCATTCAATGACTCCCTAAGCAAATATGTATTGAAATCTTAATTCCACTTGACTTCGTTGTTGCTAAACAATACATACAAACATGTACTCATGCAGGAATCTATACATACAAATAGAACAAGAAAGGCAAAGTTAGATATGTACATTAAGGTGGACATTATTTTGTATGCAGTTAAACATTTTTCTTTAAGCCATAAGAAATATTAATAAGGCAAAAAATTGTTTGATAAAAACACGTTTGAAGCTCTAAGGAGGTACCCAGCCTTCAAACGAGTAGGCAGCGATTGAGCGAGTTGACGTGTCTCGTCAGTATGTGACGGGCGAAATTAAGGAGGGCGAATTGTGTTGGAGTTTTATGGGCAACCTCTGTAACGGTAATATCTGCAAATTATTATCTAACGCTTGCTTCGTTGGCTCGATGTCCAACTGTCTAGAATGAGGAATTAAGTGCCAGCGGAATCCCAAAAATTCCGTTAATAGGCAATGCTCTTGATGCACATAATGCCAAAAGAACTTTCTTACCTTTGCAAGCAGTATGATAATGCGGTGGCAACCATTATAGTTCACACGTAACTTGTATTTTAAAATAAAGTTCTTCTCCACCGCAAGTGAGACCAAGCAATATCTTACAGCCTTTGAACTTACGGTGGCAGGGGTTAACGCTTTGATAGCCACTTAACTATCTGAATATATTTTGAATTCCCTTACAGTTACAACGGTAGATAGCATCCCAAGTGCTGCATCCCTTAAAGTAGCGATCTCGGCCTAGAAGACGATACAGCGGCCAGGCAACCTAAATTGCCTGATAGCACCGAGTTTATGGCAGAATAGCTGACCTCAAAGTCCCTCAATTCCCTTCCAGCGTTAATCTATCCGTAAACAGGTTTATCAGACTTTCATGCGATATTTATTTCCCAATAGATCCAGCACTTGAGGGAATATGAGTGTTGACTGGCAAACATGAGCGAACGCCAGCGTTCAGTATTTTGTTTTATTAGGTATTTAGTCGAAGTCGGTCAGAACGCTGGAGCTCCCGTTGTTGTTGTTGTAGCGATAAGGACGCTCCCCAAACGCCTTGGGTAGTGTTATTGATGCTAATGGTCCTTTGCCGGATGCAGATCTGGTACGTTCTGGTAACAAGCAACATAAAGGTACTAGCCCGACCATCTCGGGAACGATTGTGGTCGGTATGACCACAAGAAACCTTCTATGCCATACCGTCCTCCCAACCCCTAGATCCATCAAGATTTAGGGGTCGCCTCGGCTGTTAATGGAACAGGATGCACCACTGGTAAGTGATGTTGACAATTGGGTTGGAGAATATATATATTGCGCTGGCAACCCCTTAAGAGGGTTGCGCTACACAACCCCTTGAATCAATTTGGTATTTTAGTCGCCTCTTAAGACAGGCATCCCTACGGCGGGTATATTCTAGGCCGTCATTAACAAGCTTATATTCCGCTTCACAAACCCGTATTGCTACCGGACTGGACTGACTGAAAAATTCCTTCCAGAGTTTGATAGCTGTGAGAAAATTTTTTTATTTGTAGCATACCTTTTGCCGAGCTTTATTTCGTACATTGTGTTGCTGTGGAGCATTAGAACAAAATGCTTTATTTTATGAGTATTTTGTTGCATTAGGTTAGGCTGAACCTTCCAGTTCTGAAAACCTCATGTGGACTGAACGCGTCCATAGTGTTTCTAGAATTTTTTTAAACGACCAAGCTTTTTTTATTAATCGAACACAATTTAATATGTAGTGTTTTATGAAGTCCCATATAAAAAGACAAAATGCTAAAAACATGCCTAAAAGTATACTTCAAATTTTTTAACTTAAGAGTTTCAAAATTCCCAAGCTGGTTGGAAATTATTGGTTTTCATGAAAAAACAAGATAGTGAACATGCCAGAAAGATGTGTTATTTTCAAAGTTTAAATGCGATCTACAAAATTAGAAGAAGTCTAGAAAAACTGACACTATATTCGCATTCATCACATGGAGGTGACTTGGAAAAGTTTAGACGGATTTTGGGTTTTCATATTTGATAGCCATAGAGAAATTTGGCGAGTATTTAAACTTTTTTATGTATCGAACATATTACATATTTTATATATAAAAAACACGTACCACAGGTTTGAGGCCAATGGACTCTTAAACTACTGAACCGATTTTGAATTTGTTTTGCACCCCTTATGTAGTTTAATCTAGCTTGAAATATAGGATAGGATATATCTCAGTTTATAGTCGCAATATTATTTTATTGCCATTTTTTTTATTTGTTTATACGTAATAGTAAAATGTTACGTATACGCTGTGGCACTCATATTCTCAGGTGGTGCGGATATACTTCCTTGTAATTGCTTGGTGTTAAATTAAACAACCTGCTTATCAATAAAAAATATTATAGCGAATGATATCAAGTATAGCACATCACCAGGCCCGTCGAGAGGGGGGGGGGTTTCTGAGGGGGCCCGCGATTTAGAGGTACTATGACATTTTTTTTTAATACAGGAGAGTATTTAGTTGTTCCATGTGCAATTGTTAAGCCGAATTTCAAAAGCAACGAAAATCTGCATTTCATTTTAATATTATAGTGAAGTGTGAAAAAGAAAAATCTATATATATAAAAAGAAAGGCTAAAATGTGTGTTAGTTGGTTGCCGGTGTTTGAAGAGATGCGTCCGTCGATTTTGTTCAAACTTTCACACAAGTTGCGTAAACCTCACGCGGTAGTTACTACAGGTACAGGGTCTGGAGATATAGGCCAAAACGTGGGCCACTGAATGCCTAGAAAGTGTTTATACAATATGGATATCAAATGAAAGCTGTTGATGAGTGCTTTAGTACAGACTAATATATTATTCAGAGACGGACTGGGACTAGGATTAAGACTAGGACTGGGACTGAAACTCGGAGCGGGACTGGGACTGGAATAAAATACATACCACCCTCTGGGACAGGCAATAAGGAATGCAGAAGAATGAAAAGGAATTGAGAGAAGAGAAAAGAGAGAAGAAGAAGGAGATTGAGAAAGAGATAGAATGAGACGAAGATGGAGATAGATGAAGCGAAAAAGACGGAGGGAGGAGTGAATAAAAGGATTAGAAAAAGTGAAGAGGGGGGAGGGCAGAGTCAGACCGAAAAAGCTTATTAAAATGTATGCAGATAGGCCAAATTTAGCGCAGGACAAATTCTGCCGGGTCTTCTAGTATTTTATAAGATATCACTGAATTTTTCCACGCAGGCTACTAAAATACCTTGAAAGCCTCATCTCAAAGATAAACTACAAATAAATTTTTTGATTACATCACAACTTTTGGGCACCAACGTATTACACTAAGAGGAATTTCATCGAAAAGTCTTTCACTGATTTAAGAGGTGACAGGTGTTGGAGGGAAAGTGAGTAGGCATAATTTTCTAACAAAAAATTAACGTTCAAGCCGCTGGTGTTGCTCAAGGCATTAATTCTGAGCATTTCTGGATAAATGTTAAAAGATAATGAGGCAAAACCATAACAAGATGACATAAATGAAAGCAAACTTGAAGCTGTGCGATACGAGATAAAGCACAGGCATGAAACAGGCATAAAATATAGAAGACTCTGTCAACGTTAATGCCTTTTTATAACTCTATGAGAAAGTGCTTATGTGTGTGATGGACTGGTGGATGATGATGATGTTGAAGAACTTCCATTTGAATGAACAGACATAACAAAAAGCAGACGAACGTTCGGTTCAATTTCAAAATACATCACAATGTTTATGTTCGTGTACAGAATAGAAGACGTTGGAGAGAAATTAGTAAAAAATTATTATAAGAAAATTTGTTGTTGTTGATAAGAATTTTATTTGTCATTCATAACTAAAAGATATAGTATCCAAAATAAAATTTATTGAGCCTCGAACATTATATGAAATCATATTATTCTGGCGCGTTATATTAAGGATCAGCTTGGAACCCAAGATTTTATGGATCGATTTTATGCACAGGAGTAGGGCCATCAAAGCTCAGTTAGTAATATGGCTACTAGAGGCACACCTCTGGGCGGATATTGGTAATTAATGAATTTTTTATAAATATTTAGTGCAGAAGGAAGGAGGATAGTCGCATTTTCCGACGACTTAGTAATTCTTATCATAGGTAAATTCATCTTAATGATTAGCGAGCCATATCCATGTGCGGCATTTTACAATGGGTAGGCAAAAACGGGCTGGTGGTACCACAACAAAAACGGATAGTGTTCTGTTCACAAGATAATCAAAAATCCTCTTGTTTAATTTACCGAAGCTAATCTGCAAAGCATACATCTCTCTTCTGAAGCCAAATGTCTTGTACTCGACTCTAAACTAAGCTGAGAAAGGAATCGTGAGGTGAGATCAAAAGAAGTGGAAAATTTATTTTGGGACTTACGTACCTTAAAACGAATAGATCTCGCCTTGAAATTCATAATTTTTTCTGGAGGGTGGACATTTTTTACATGACGACCCTTAATATAGGTAAGGGTGGGTTAAGGTAAAAAAGCGTGCTTTCAAATTTTCCACAATTGAACTCGGAAACATTTTAACAAATTTTGAGTGCCCTCTGTGAGTGCGATTGGTAACACATTCCTCTAAAAAAATAACATTCTAGTGGTCCTCGACGAACCATTAATTTTCTCTTATGAACCTAAGTAAGAGTAAAAGATGCAACCCTGGACTTCGGCAGAGAACGTGGTGAATCGACTACTCCTCGTCATCATCCTTACAGCTTCTGCAGAGAGAGTTTTTTGGGCTGCGTCCCCTCGGAGCATTGATGCACTAGCGCAATGACCTATGGTTACACCCGTAGATATGCTCATTGCAAATTTGTTTAGCTTGAAATATAAGCTAGGTGATTTCCTATCCAAACATGGTCATAAGGACCATGAGACATTGTCACCATACCGGTTAATCCAAGGCAAGTACGTTGCCCTAATCTCATATTCTTCAATTTTCTTCAAGAGATAACCCAGTGGTGGTCGTACAGAGGTCTTAGCCTCGGAGGAGTGTGATGACTAGTAACTAGGACCTACCTAATTATTTTCTAGCTTTTAATATTGTAACGAATTTACTGCAATTCCCCTTATTGCAATTTTCTGCTAACGCTCGTGTCACTGAACTCTTAAATAAATAACTCCACTATTAAATAGTGCAAAATGGCCTTTATTAAGGTTCTTCACAATATAACGTACTTCACAACACTACTATTGCTCGCCAGGTGGCTTCCTAAATCAATCTGATTGTAGCGCCTCTACAGTTGCTGCCTTTTATACTCTTTGATTTCTTCGTTGCATCTTCTAGGTGCTTCCAGAATTTACTTAGTTACTGCTATAAAATTATAACTAGAGATACACGTGTATAGCTTCTCATATGCGCGTGTGTTTGTGAGCGACACTTCCACAATTATAATTGCATTCTTTTGGGAGCATATCAGATAAGATATCTACAGGTGTTTGTGCGTTGATTCTCCGCTGCGTGAATTATTGATGTACATCAAGTCACTGCTTAGCATCGTATTAGTGATGGGAGTATCACTTAATGTCACTAATATTCGTCGCACTGCCCTCCACCAAAGTCTGATCGTCCCGATCAGACAAATCTCTCGATCTAACGGCTGCTAACCTTTCCAAATGAACACCCCTTCTATTTCGTGGTTTCCCAATTGTTTTTATGCGGTAGATGACATCACTGATCCTCTTCACAACTCTGCACGGGTCTTTCCAACTGCACCAAAATTTGGATGGAACACGTTTCCGCCGGTGAGGGTTGTATAGCAGTACCAAATCTCGCTCCAAGAAACCTTCCGAATTATTGTACTCATCGTACCTGCGTTTCATCTTACTACCCATTATCCTGGATCGTTCCCTCGCACTCTGTTGTTTGGCCAATGAAGAACTACTTTGCATCATCAGTATCATCTTGACGTTTCACAACATGAGTGCGCGCTGACTTGAAACCACCCTTGCATTCTTTCTGGAAAATTCTTTCAGTCGTTTCAGTGCGTCCATTAGGGTTTGTCAATGCCTGTGCTTTTCTCGCAGGTACCTTCGGTTTTGATTTGTTTGGCCCATTCGCTCCATCAACCCTTTTCCAATCTGCTGCCTTTGACTTTTGTGGTTTTTGTCGAACCTCTTTCACCAGCACTCGCTTACTACTGAACCCTTGCTCAAAACTGAAGTTAAGTGGCACATCCTTGTTTTTGTACTGCATAGTCCTTCTCTGCATATCGATACTGATGTCATAGTCAACTAAGAAATCCCCTCCCAATATGACTTCATCAACGATCTCTGCCACAACGAATTTGTGTACAACCATGACCTCCCCAATTAAGACTTCACATACCACTTCTCCCTGGACTTGGTTATACTCGCCAGTAATCGTACGCGATCTTGCTCCAGGTAATGGCTTTACTCTCCTGTTGACCAAATCGGATCGGATTAAAGAATGAGATGCGCCCGTATCTACAGCGGGTGTAGGTTTTACGTGAGTGCCTGTCTTCGAAGACCTAACCTCACGCATGTACCAAGTACACAGATCAAAGCGGGTCTGCCCAGCCCCCAAGGCTCGCTTACCTTGGTACCAATCGATAATGTGAGTGGACACATCATCACCTTGGTGGGGTTGGAGGCCTATCTAACACCTCTTCCATTCTATGGGTCATGGCACCCGGTTGCAATGCAACTCCACATTCGAGCTGACCAACTCTTACCGCATTCGGATATCAACCACAGCCACCACGATGCTCCCAAAGGGACCAACCGCAACCGAACAGAAACGGAGCAAGCTCCGCGGGCTATCTGTTCCCCGTGGTACCACTTTAAAGTCTTGGTCTGACTTTTGACTTTCGCAGCCGAAGCCACTTCCGGTTAAGTATCCACCTACTCCGGACCGGCCGCCTAGGGGTGAGGTGGGGTTAAACCCCCCCCCCCCCCCACATCCACGAACACACACACGAATTAACCACCACGGTCACCACCACGTCTCCTCCGTCTAAACACCTCCAAAGAATACCTATTGAGGAAATCAATAGTCCGACTAGTGGAGAGCGCTCCACTAACATCAACCTTACCTTCTTCAACATTAACCCCACAACTACCCAAATCCCTTATGTCTGAGTACTCCGGGCACTCGCACAACTCATGCACCCAATCCTCACATGCAGCCCCACATACACACCCCTCCGTTTCGCTCAAGCTCCTCTTATGCAAGAATGCATTAAGAGGACCATGACCAGTAAGCAGAAAACCCAGGCTCAAATTAAATCTGAAGTCTGGATTTTCCGCCACAAATGAAACGTCCCGGATGTACCCGTACGTTACCCTGCCGTTAGGACTATTGTCCCACCACCCCTTCTAATCGACGCCTATTTTCCAACCATCCGCTCTCCACATTATCGTCGGCGCCCGTATCTACAGCGAGTGTAGGTTTTACGTGAGTGCCTGTCTTCGAAGACCTAACCTCACGCATGTACCAAGTACACAGATCAAAGCGAGTCTGACCAGCCCCCAAGGTTCGCTTACCTTGGTACCAATCGATAATGTGAGTGGACACATCATCACCTTGGTGGGGTTGGAGGCCTATCTAACACCTCTTCCATTCTATGGGTCATGGCACCCGGTTGCAATGCAACTCAACATTCGAGCTGACCAACTCTTACCGCATTCGGATATCAACCACAGCCACCACGATGCTCCCAAAGGGGCCAACCGCAACCGAACAGAAACGGAGCAAGCTCCGCGGGCTATCTGTTCCCCGTGGTACCACTTTAAAGTCTTGGTCTGACTTTCGCAGCCGAAGCCACTTCCGGTTGAGTATCCACCTACCCCGGACCGGCCGCCTAGGGGTGAGGTGGGGTTAGAACCCCCCTCTCCCCCCCCCCCCCCCCCCCACATCCACGAAAACACACACAAATTAACCACCACGGTCACCACCACGTCTCCTCCGTCTAAACACCTCAAAAGCATACCTATTGAGCAAATCAATAGTCCGACTAGTGGAGAGCGCTCCACTAACATCAACCCTACCTTCTTCAAGATTAACCCCACAACTACTCAAATCCCTTATGTCCGAGTACTCCGGGCACTCGCACAACACATACACCCAATCCTCACATGCAGCCCCACATACACACCCCTCCGTTTCGCTCAAGCTCCTCTTATGCAAGAATGCATTAAGAGGACCATGACCAGTAAGCAGAAAACCCAGGCTCAGATTAAATCTGAAGTCTGGATTTTCCGCCACAAATGAAACGTCCCGGATGTACCCGTACGTTACCCTGCCGTTGGGACTATTGTCCCAGCGCTCCTGCCACTTCCCTCTAACCACCCCTTCTAATCGACGCCTATTTTCCAACCATCCACTCTCCACATTATCGTCGGCGGCCCATTCATCCTCCAACAGCGGCAAACTTGACCTCCTTCTCAGCCTGAAGGAAACAGCGAGCTGTATAACCACCAGGTCGAAAGGGGGTGCACCAAGAAGCACCTGCATCGCATCCGTGGAAACGGTACGACACAAGGGCAAGCATGGGAGCATCATGCACCTCTGTATGCTCAGCACGCGTTTCTGACCATGAGCAGTCATGACCGTTCGGTACCATACGGCGGCACCAAAAGTAGCACATGCTACGAATAGGCCACGATATATTGTGTGAATGGCACGGCGACTCAGACCCCAGTCACTCCGAATGATACGTGGTAACTGCCCCGAAACATTCTGCATCCTGTCCCTGACAGCATCCAAGTGTGGTAGGAAGTTCATTCGCTCACCCATTGTCAGCCCCAGATATTTGACTTTTGTCGCATATCTGATGCTGACCCCGCCGATGCGGACAACCGGTGGGCGATTCTGTGACAATCTGCCTTTCAGCAGCATCATCACAGTTTTGTCCACCGAAATATCTACGCCAACATGGGCGCCCCAGCCAGCCACTATTTGACATAGAGACTCACTGGTACGCTCAATGCTGGCGCGAGAATCCCCCTCCACTAATAGGAGGAGGTCATCCGCATAGGCGCAGAGTTTGCAAAAATGCTCGAGTTGCCTTAACAGGGAGTCCATCATCATGTTCCATATATATGGACCACAGATGGATCCCTGCGGACAACCTCGAGCCACCTCCCTTTCCACACTTTCACAGGCACCAACGATAGTAGCTCGTCTGTCCGAGAAATAGCTCTGCCACAAAGCAATTTCTGGGCAGCCGAGCTCCACTAACCGCTCGATGACCCTATCCCAGCGCAGGTAGTCAAACGCCCCCCTGAAGTCAATAAATATGCCTAAGACATATTTATTGGAGCTTCTCTCAACACAGTCTTGGACATGCATCCAGGCGTCTTCAATGCTGCGTCCTTTCCTGAATCCAAACTGTCTATCCGACTGGTTACCCCCAACTAGCTCCTGAAGCCGCTCAACCATAACCCTCTCCAGAACTTTACCAAGCACTGGAAGAAGGCTGATACCTCGGTAAGACCGAGGATCAGATCTTATTTTGTCAGGCGACTTCAAGAGAACGACAACCCTAGCAGCTTTCCACTCACGTGGGAAGTAACCCTCCCATATGCATTTATCATAAACGGCTTCCAAGTATTCCGGAATAAACTTCCACAAACACTTGCACATTTCTCCGTTTATTCCATTCAAACCCGGAGACCGTTTAGACCTAACCAGGCCAAATGCATAATCCAACTCTTCAACTTCTAGGGGAGGTACAGGCACATCCTGTGCAAGGGGAGCTACCTGAACATCCGCCCTAGGAAAGAACCCTTCAATAAGCAGTTCTGAACATTCCCCCCATGTTAATATTGTTTTCTCGCCTACACGGAGGGAATTAACTTCGGTCTGGCGGCGACCCCTACAGATCTTATAGACCCGTCCCCAGTGGTCGTTCGAGTTTTCTGACACGAAGTTGCGCCATTGTTCTTCTTTAACTTCTACACTCATTTTCTTGTATTCACGCGTTTCCACACTTAATTGACTTCTAAGCTGGGACAGACCATCGGAATCGATATGCCGGGCGCGTTGAAACTGACGTCTCAGGCGCCTGACAGATCTCTTCTTCTTGGTCAGTTCACCACCTGACACAGCGAAAACGCTCCTTCTTCCACATTTCAAACATGCTGCCATTGACCCGCCAGATACAGGCGTTCAAGAGGGCAATCTGCTGATCTACTGGGAACTCTGCAAATACATCGAGGGGTGTAGCAGTCACCTCCTGCTCGACGTATAAACCGTACAGAGTCCAATTTGCCCCGGCAGTACGCCACCCCATTACGGAAGGCGTACCAAGCATATCCGGGGTGGTACGGGAAGTAACCACAATCTCAATGAGATTATGGTCGCTTATCCCCTCACCCCCCTTACTCTCCATCCGCAACTGAACGCTCTCGCTGCTGGCTCATTCATGAGAGTAACATCAATGTCACTCTTGCCCATGGGCCCATCGAACGTGTACCACCCACTCGGTTCGTTCACAACATGAACGTGAGAGGTGAGTAGCCACTCGCCCAACGCCTCGCCCCGTCCATGACTAGCATATCCAGGAGAAGTCCTGGATATTTTGCTATGCCATATAGGGGACACGGCATTGGCATCCATACCAATGATAACTGGCGTGCTACTCGCAAGTAGTAGCATCGTATCGAGGTACTGGATGTATGGTTCCATGGGTTCCCCAAACTTGCAGTATATGCTTGCAAAGATGGCTCTACCAAAAGAGCCCTCAATGCTCACACACACTCCCCAATCAGACGCATTCAACAACAAGCATTCATAGCTAGGCTTATTCACCACAACTGCAGCATTGCCCCGAAGGTCGCAAAAGGACCTAAACCCTCCAGCAAGCCCTCTCACCACACCATTGGTAGTGTAGTGTTCCTGGAGCAGGGCAATACTGCAGCTCTCCTCAGCCATACGTGCCCCCAATTCACACACAACGGAGTACGCTCCCTGACAGTTGAGTTGAAGAACTAAACCCATCAATGTCTGGCGAGCATATGTCGGGCATTCCGCCGACATCATAAGATGTGCGGCGGGTCCTGCCCCTAAATGCGGGTCTGCCCCTAAATCCCAGAGACAAACTTGGTCTAATTGCGCAATTTCGGCAATGCACCCCATTAGGGCACTTTGCCTCCATATGCCCTTCCTGCCCGCACCTCCGACAGACGGCAGCCCTCAACCCACAGTCCCTCACCTGGTGGTCAAAACTCAGGCAACGGAAGCAGCTGTAGGTTTGGCTCTCCGGCCGAACCGGGAAGGAAAACCATTTGACGTAGCAACGGCCCGCATCCAAGAGGGGGGACATTAACTTGTCCGGTCCCTCCAGGGTGACGGTCACCGTTGCTCCCTCGACGTCTGCCTTCCAAGGTCGACTGATCAGCCTAACCTCTGACTTCTGACACTCAGGGTCAACCTTCGTGAGGTTCAGACCAAAGATCTCCTCCATGAATTCATCAGGGGAGATTTGCGCGTAAACCCCCCGAATGACCACCCTAGTGCCTTGCTTCCGGTTTTCGCACACTTCTAACCCCACCTCGGAAAACTTCTTATTATCGAGGACTTTATCCCGCTCCTCCCCCCCCCCCCCCCCCCCCCCCCCCCCGACCACACAGGTTTTACTTGGTGCACACGTACACCAAGTGTCGGCCAACCTCCTTGTTAATCTTCTCCACTACCTCTTTTGCAGAAACCCCGGGTTTGCCGCCCTTGACGACCGCCGACCAGGTGTGGAGCGGCTTTGGGACAGCAGGCGCAGGTACGATGGCAGCCGGGACCGTCCGTGCTCGGAGGCGGCATCGCCAAACGATCTGCGGTGGCAGATCCACCGCTGCGTGGGATGCACCCCCCAGCATAACGCCCCGTAGTGACATCGCCTCAATTTGTCTGCGGAGTAGGGCATTCTCGGCTATAGCCGTCATTAGGAGGGCCTCATACTCTGAGGAAACCTCCATCAGCCTCTCAGCAGACTTGAGGTCTGCACCGCTGCCTCCAAAGACCACCTTACTAAAGCTAGCGGTGATCCTCTTTAGGGCGACAACCCAGGAGCCGTCCACTCCAGAGGTAGCTCTCGAAGCACTAGCGCTCCCGCCAGCCGCAGGGGATCCCCCACTCGCAGTCTTACCTCCAGCGGATTGACCGCCGGAAAGCTCGGTGCCAGCGGCTGGTCCACGGCTGTCAACAGCGCCAGCGCCCTTCTCCCCAGAATTCTCCACAGTTTTCTTCCCAATTACCTCCCCCCTTATAGACTTAACCGGCTCGTTTGCGTCCTTGTCCGCAGTTATACTACCGTCGATTGCATCCTCAACGTCAGCAGCAGTCTCTGGCACGCCATCAGCTGCTCTACCTTCGGTCGAGGAGCCAGCGACAGTAGTCACCATGGACTCAGCAGCGAATCCGGCACCCCCCACTACATCCGATTTGTCCCAGCTTAAGGGACATACCCCGGATTCCGGCAGACTGGGTAATTCCGCGTCGTCGTCGGATTTCGGAGAATACTCTCCTCATTCTCTGACTTCGCGGGCTTACTCGGCCCGCCCTTACCCCCCCCCCCCCGTTCAGCGATTTTTGATGTGGTCGCCCTCCCCGACGCCACGGTATCCCCGACTTACCCGCTTTCTTCTCCGCTTTGCGACCGATTTGCACAGCGGTAGCCTTCCCGGTATTCGTTTTCAAAAATTGCCGCGAACTTACCCCTTTTTCCTCCCCCGAGGTGGACCCATCAGCGGCCGCAGAAGAACGACCTCCGACGGAACGCGGCCCCGGGCGCTTCTTAGCACCGCCCCCTTGCACTGCCCCCAATTTCCCCAAAGCGCCTGTCGCCAGAGACAAACTTGGTCACACTTACACGACACGGATGTGGAAGTAATCACCAGGAGAAAACCGATGCCCACTGGGCGAATGTAGGCTGTCCTAAAATTAGAGGGCTATAACCACTCAGAACCAGTGGTCAGCAGCAGTAGCAGCCCAACCCGTCAGCTATAGCAATAGCGCGGTGACGTAGCTCGTGCGCTGTTTGTCAGCAAAGTGCTGACGTGGTCACTACCACCGCCCCGACGGACGGAACACTGTTCCCCGTATCGGGGACGAGTCCACCGGCACGAAAGCTACGCCGAGCTGAACGGGCAGACTATAACACTACAGCTGATACTGCCACTGATACAAGTATGGGTTTATGCCCCCTTACACAGGCAGTCCACAATCGCTCACTGCGCAAATAGTCCAATACTGGTCCCAAGCGGAACAGTGTGTAGTCACATACAAGTTTTCACCTGGGTACTCACTCACAGCCGATTGAATGCGCGCACACACACAAGTATACCTCCACGTGCAAGCACTTTGAGGTTAGGGCGAAAATTGGTAGCAACCAAAAACACGCGCACAAAAATTAGGGCTCCGCCGGAGATTGACCTTCGACTGACCGCTAACTTGGGGCTCCAAATGTCCAATACTTCAATAAATTACACAAACAAAGGTTTTTACGCCCCTTTGTTTTGCTACAAAACACACTAAACACACTCTTTAGGTACACACTGAATTTATTACAACGACTGTCCGCGACTTCAAAACAAAACCGTTCGCAACAAAATCCACACGGTCCTTGCCATCCACATTTCCTTTGACGGTAAGACTGCTCGATTTCCTTCCAGTTTGCGAGAAAGTATCACACGCCATTCAATAGCTGAGGCAAGTTCTCGATCTTTACATTTGGCTGGCTCTTGCTTATCTGCTCCAGCTTTGCGTTTAGGACCAGCCAAATTGGAACTACCATGAACGGTGTTGCAATGACGTGCAATGTGACTTGGGTTACGGCACTTGAAACACTTCAATACTCCGGCATTTTTTTGTTGTAATACCTTCAGTGCTTCCAAAATTGTGTCTACCCAATCTGGCTTTTCCGCTTCCACGCGATGAGCTTTGTATGCGGGCTTACTCAAAAGTGACGCTGTTTCCTGAGTTAGTGCATAGGATACCGTTTCAGAAAATGTTGGCTTTGTGTTCGCATATGTAGTTCGTTTCATTTCGGCATCCAGTATTCCATTTATAGTGCTCTGAGTTTTAACCCTCTCGGTGTATTCCACGGGTGCGTCTGCATTTGCGAGATGAGCCAATTTGTTAACATCATACGCAAACTCCTGCAAAGTCTCTTTTGCTTTTTGGTAGCGGTTTTGCAACTCAATTTGGTATGTCCTATTTTCTATGCCCGCTTCCATAACGTCTCTCGACAGCGGCCGTCAATGCTTTAAACTGTTCCGTTCGTACTCTGGAATCCTCTGTAAGATTTCCGCTGCAGGCTCTTTCAATGCCACGAACAGTGTAGCAACTTTATCTTCCGCATTCCAGTTGTTCACTGCTGCGGTCTTCTCAAACTGTAGCTTGAAGACCTGGAAAGGAACAGAACCGTCAAAGGATGGTGCTTTTTACCTTTGGATTACTCGTTGAAACTGCTGGGCGATTCAGTTGCAACTGCTCGATACGTCCTCTCAAAGCATCCACCTCGGCCTCGATTTTTTTCCTCAAACTGTGTTATTTCTCGTCCATACGCGCTTCGAGTTTTGACGATATACGCGCCTCTTGCTCTTTCAGTTGTGTTTCCATCTTTGATGTAATCTGTGTCGACATTCTGAAATACGTGTCTCATGTGATTCCAGCTGGGATGCCATATATGTATTCTGTTCTTCCAGTTGAGTTTCCATCTTGGATGTAATCTGTGTCGACATTTCTGACATACGCGTTTTTTGTGCTTCAATCTTTGATGTTATACGTGTCTCCTGTGATTCCAGTTGGGATGCTATTTGCGACGACATTGATGCTACTGTCGATGTTTGTGCAGATATTGCAGCCAAAATCATGTTCAAGTCTGTGCTCGCAAGTGTCTGCCATATTTCATTTTTCTCCTCCAATTTTGTTGTCTCATCGCCATCAAGATGAAAGACATACTCGTCCACATCAATTCCTTCTAATTCCATTGCCTGTCGTAGTCGTTCCTGAAGTTCTAGTTTAATGCCGGTTGTATTCAATCCACGGCTCTCCAACTCCTTCTTCAGTTGCTAGATCTTCAATTCACTTAACTTTGCAATGTCCAAGTTATATGCGAAGTCTTCGGAATTTATTCAACAATTCCTCTTCTGACACCAATTGTAACGAATTTTCTGCAATTCCCTTATTTGCAATCTTCTGCTGACGTTCGAATCACTGAACTGTTGAATAAATAAGTCCACTATTCAATAATGCAAAATGTCCTTTATTAAAGTTCTTCACAATATAACGTACTTTACAACACTACTATTGCTCGCCAGGTGGCTTCTTAAATCAAACCGATTATAGCGCCTCTACGGTTGCTGCCTTTTATACTCTTTGATTTCCTCGTTGCATCTTCTAGGCGCTTCCAGAGTTTACTTAGTTACTGCTATAAAATTATAACTACAGACGTACGTGTATAGCTTCTCATATGCGTGTGTATTTGTGATCTCAGATAAGATATCTGCATGTGTTTGTGCGTTGCTTCTCCGCTGCGTGTACGTACATATATGTAGACATAATGATTGAATTATTGATGTGCATCAAGTGACTGCTTAGCATCGGCTTAGTGATGGGAGTATCACTTAGTGACACATATTCATCACAATATTATTATTACTTCATGTAAGTATTGCTTTCAATATAAACGTTTAACTTAAACAATTTTTTTTAAATTATTTTATTTAACATACTTTTAAACTCTTAGGAAACATTTTGGTAACTTTTGAGAACAAATCAATCACCTTTTCTCTTTTCCTTTCCTTTCCTTTCTTTTCTTTTCATTTCCTTTCCATTCCTTTCTTTACAGGCCTTTTTTAAATTCAAGCTCAATTTATAATTGTTTTAAAAATAGCTTTACTTTCTTGCATGGGGGCTTACTACGTTCTTATGCTTCAGGAGCGGATCTAAAATTTTATATAAAATTATAGTTTCTCGTCATATACAGTGAAACAGCCCTTGGGCGGACACTGAACTTCAGCCCACATTTGGCGTTGGGCAGCTGTTTAATAAATTTTTTAAACAGTTAATAGATTTTATTGTTCACAACGTTCTATTTTAAAGACAGGTTTTTACATTATTTTGCCAAAAATTTATGTAAGCTCGTTCTTCGCCTGAGATCTAAGAGCCTAAATCGAATAGGAAGGGTGAGTCAAGCGCGCCGAAATCTGGAAAGATACAATAAATGATACGTTAACTGAACCAATTCAATGGAACCGGGATGGTCTGTGTTAAACTTTTGTATTGACAACGACGAAGGAATGAAACGGGGAGAAGCTTACAATAATTATTTGACCCGAGTGATAAGGGCATAGATGTATAGATGGTAACGAATAGGTGGATGAACTGTGAACGGGGAAAATTGCTGCGCGTAATAAACCAAATAGGTAAGCCATGAAATAAAGCTTAGTGCTGTAGGGTGTTCAAGATCACATCCAACCAAACTTTCAAGCCTAGCAGCCGCTAGTGGGATGGGCCTTACGAAACTTTTAGTATTTACCAAGAGGACTTAGTTTTTTTATAACACATATCATGGTTAAAGAGTGGGTTTTTCAGTTTGGTCGTCGAATAAGCTTCTGGTAACTTTATTAACATAATCGGTTTACGTACACTCTTTTAGAATCGACCAGTTAAACTTAACCAATATAACTTCAGGCAATTTGGCGTCTTTATTTTCATTCAAATACTGAATAGTGAAAGACTATGACACTTTTTAAAAATGAGCCGAAGTGGACCTTTTTTCGGTCTGCAAATATGTATGCCCGCAAACAGTACGACGTTTTTTAAACGTACAAATTGATATTCAATCCTTCACTCTGTCCTCAGTTTGCCTTTCGGTCTGTTTGTATGCAAACTAGTCCCTCAATTTTTGAGATATCTTGATAAAATTTGGTGAGCGGGTGTATTTAGGTCTCCGATTAGTCATTTGTCAGAACCGGCCGGATCGGACCACTACAGCATATATCACCCATATAATCGATTTTTCAGAAAAGAGGATTTTTGTCATATCTTCCTCTATTTATCAGATTAAAGCTTCAACCTACACCAAATGCTTTCATATTTTGCAAATATTATTGCACGAAAAAATGTATGATATCGGTCATATATATAGCATATATCCCCCACAAGCGATTGTTCAGATAAAAAGCTTTTCGAAATAACTGCCCCATTTTAACAGCTAGAGGCTTCAAAATTCAACGAATGCTTACGTACCGAGCATTAGTTGTTGTCTGAAAAAATTTTATAGATCGGTAGCATATATTGTACATATCTCATACAACCGATTGTTAAGATAAGAAACTTTTCCAAATTTCTGCCCATTTTCACAGCCAGAAGCTTCACATTTCACCAAATGCTTACGTATATAGCGTATATTGTTGTCTGAAAAAATCATAGAGATCGGTGGTATATATAGTATACACCCCATATAAACTGTCATATCGCCCCCTTTTTTAGGGCTAGAACCATCAAATTTCATCAAAAACTTACGCCTACGTCACGTATTGTTGAAATAAGTGATTAGTGGTCATAGTTTTTACATGCAGGGAACAAAAAACGTGAAGCTTTGCATCCAAATACAAAATACCTACCTAGTGCTTTTTATACTCAGCGTGCTTTGCACACAGAGTACATTAACTTTGATTGTATAACGGTTGGTTGTACAGGTATAAAGGAATCGAGATAGATATAGCCTTCCATATATCAAAATCATCAGTATCGAAAAAAAAATTTGATTTAGCCATGTCCGTCCGTCCGTCTATCCATTAACAGGAAAACTTGAGTAAATTTTGAGGTATCTTGATGAAATTTGGTATTTAGCACTCCTGGGCACTCATCTCAAATCAGCGATATCGGACTATAACCACGCCCACTTTTTCGATATCGAAAATTTCGAAAAACCGAAAAAGTGCGATAATTCATTACTAAAGACGGATAAAGCGATGAAACTTTCTAGGTGCGTTGACCTTATAACGCAGAATAGAAAACTAGTAATATTTTGGACCATGGGTGTGGCAGCGCCCACTTTTAAAAGAAGGTAATGTAAAAGTTTTGCAAGCTGTAATTTGGCAGTTGTTGAAGATATCATGTTGAAATTTGGCAGGAACGGTACTCCTGTTACTATATATGTTTTAAATAAAGATTAGCAAAATCAGCTGAAGAACACGCCCACTTAAAAAAAAAAATTTAAAAGTCAAATTTTAACAAAAAATTTAATATCTTTACTGTATATAAGTAAATTAAGTCAAAATTCAACTCCAGTAATGATATGATGCAACAAAATACAAAAATAAAAGAAAATTTCAAAATGGGCGTGGCTCCGCCCTTTTTCATTTAGTTTGTCTAGAATACTTTTAATGCCATAAGTCGAACAAAAATTTACCAATCCCTGTGAAATTTGGTAGGGGCATAGATTCTATGACGTTAACTATTTTCTCTGAAAATGAGCGACATCGGTTGAAGCCACGACCAGTTTTTATACACAGTCTACCGTCTGTCCTTCCGCTCGGCCGTTAACACGATAACTTGAGCAAAAATCGATATATCTTAACTAAACTTAGTTCACGTACTTATCTGATCTCACTTTATCTTGGCATAAAAAATGACCGAAATCAGGCTATGACCACGACCACTTCTTCGATATCGAAAGTTACGAAAAATGAAAAAAAAAAAAAAATGCCATAATTCTATACCAATACGAAAAAAGGGATGAAACTTGGCAATTGGATTGGTTTATTGACACAAAATATAACTTTAGAAAAAACTTTGTAAAATGGGTATGACGCCTTCCATTTTAAGTAGAAGAAAATGAAAAAGATCTGCAGGGCGAAATCAAAAGTCTTTGGAATTTTGGCAGGAATTCTGTTCGTGGTATTACATATATAAATAAATTAGCGGTACCCGACAGATGATGTTCTGCGTCACCATGGTCCACATTTTGGTCGATATCTCGAAAACGCCTTCACATATACAACTAAGAGCCACTCCCTATTAAAACCCTCATTAATACCTTTAATTTGATACCCATATCGTACAAACACATTATGGAGTCACCCCTGCTCCAGCTTTATGGCGATATCTCGAAAAGGTGTCCACCTATAGAACTAAGGCCCACTCCCTTTTAAAATACTCATTACCACATTTCATTTGGTGCTAATATCGTACAAGCAAATTCTATTCACCCATGGTCCACCTTTATGATGCGATATCCCGAAATGGCGTCCACCTATAGAACTATGGCCCACTCCCTTTAAAAATACTTTTTAATACCTTCCATTTAATAAACATGTCATACAAACATATTCCAGGGTTACCCTAGGCTCTTTTTACTACATGGTGATTTTCCCTTATTTTGTCTCCAAATCTCTCAGCTGAGTATATTGGATATTACGAATGGCGTAAAGTTATTGCTCCGCCCCATTCATGAAATGCATGAAGTCTTCGGCAAAGCCGAAGACAGACCCGTTCTTACTTGTTTATCTCATTTTATTGCAAACAACTGTCCGCGTTCGCCAATAAATTGTCCGCTTAACGGAAGGAAATTATGTTTTAAAAGTTTTACCCTAAACTTGGTGCATGAAAAATTGTTCGCTATAGGGGGCAGTCCGTTGGGACGGTTTTCTCTGTATTAACATATCTATTGCAGCAAATGTGGAATCGTTAGTATTAAATCTAAATACAAACCCGCATACTTTATATATATATATGTAGTTATTAATCAATTTGTCACCAAATCTATTTACGACTCTGCCAAATAAATATTCGCAGAACTTTATACAACCATTAAGAACTATTCAGCAACAGCAACAACTACTTAAAGCATTAATATATACATATATACGTATGACATACAAACATAATTTCGTGTAATCTGACTTTAGAAATAAATCAAATTTAATAGCAAAACTTTTGAATTTATACATATTCGAGTAGATATGTTGAGTAAATAAGGGGGGAGTGTGAATGATATCCAAAATTCTAATGTATTATTTGTTAGGCGAAAGATTATGAATAAATCTATTATTGACAAAAAGTGAGAGAAAAGTTTTTACAAGATATAATCTGTACACAAAAATCATAAATCTTATAAACAACACATACTCGAATACACACATACCATACATCTAACCACTTCAACGGCACTCAAAGAAGAAGATACTTTGTCACTTTAAGTGTCATTAAATGTAAACGGATGTTAATTTTAGGCATTTAATTTGATGAAATATAAATTAGTTTGGCTATTAAAGGGTTAAAAGGTAAATAATGTTTGTGTGCAGGGGCGAAGTAAGTAAGATATGTATGTGTTAAATCGAGGAAAGGTGTGATTTTCTAAGTTTTTCTACATTAAGGCGCAAATTATGTATAACGCAACGAGTAATTTATTATCGTGTGATCCGAAATTCATATGAAATAAGAACATTCCTTAATTTCAGTGAGTGACAGTAAACCTGAGCGCTTTTGTGTAATTTATTGCACTATATGTTGTTCAATATGAACGTGAGGGACTTCGACGCAAGGTGTCATGGCGTCATACATAATTTGGCTATTAATATGTTTGTATGTTTATGTTTGTCATGGAGAAGACTCAATAAGATAATCGATATACACCATCTTTTTGTCGACTTCAAAGCAGCAGTCGGCAGCGTGAAAAGAAACTGCTTGTATGCTGCTATGTCTGAATTTCATTTCCCCGCAAAGTTAATAAGGCTCTGCCAAATAATGTGTAGCAGCACCACCAGCTACGTAAGGATTGGAAAGGACCTCTCCGAGCTGTAGCAGAATTAAACCATGATGCAACATCTCATTAAAGAGCGTACACCTACTAGCATATTCTGATGATATTCACATTATTGGACTTAACAAACGAGCAGTGAGATTTGACTTCGCTGGATTAGATTAAGAAGAAAAAAGTGGGGCTTGCGGTAAATAACGACAAGACTACGGCTCATTCGCACCTTGGCAGCCACGTCACCGTTGATGGATATAAATTCTAGCCTGTGAAGGATTTCGTCTATTTGGGAGCCACCGTTAATAGGGAAAATGAAGAATAACTCTTGCTAGCACGTTCTACTTTGGACTGAGTAGACAATTGAAAAGTAAACTCCTCTCTCGGTGAACAAAAGTCACGCTCCACACGTCTCTCATCATACCTGTCTTGATTTAGGTTTCGGAATTATGGACAGAGTCGAGAGAAGTTGGGATGACTCATGGACTTTTGGAGAAATAAGTTCTCTGGAAGATATGTGGTAATGTCCATAATGCCGTCGGTGGATACCGAAGCTGAGTTCATGAGCTGTATGAGCTTTATGCAGATATGGCAATAGTCCTTGCGAATAGACGAAGACGCTGCCGCCTAAAAATATATCAGACGACACACACAGTTTGGAAGAATATGAAGGGAGAGACCTCTACTGAGTTCGAAGAGGCAGGGGGAGGAAGACTTGATTTTCCAAGCATGGAAACAATTTCGGAAGAAAACGGAAATTGTGTGGCAACTCAAATTATTTAAGTATCTTATTAACAGCATTTGAAATACAGAGTTCATCGACTTCTAAAAACTAGCAGCGTAAAATATATTTCTAACGCATTAAGAAAAAATAAATTTTACCAGGATTTACAAGCCAACCTTATATAAACGCACGAAACTCATTTTCTGTCAAAAATTTCTCATGCACATACAATTTGTATGAGAGCAACCTAAATTGAATTTGCTGCGTGAAAATCTAACTCGAGATCCAATTTTTGTTCTGCGTGACATTTAGATTTGACGTTTGCACACATGCTTTACATTGTCGCAACGCATGCTTATTTCGGTTAGGGCAAAAAACGCCTGCTCTTTGCGTGCGCTAAAAAAGCGCAGTGCGGTTTTATTAGGTTGGCTTGTTAGATTCTTACGCATTTATAAATTATATAAATTAAAAATTGAATTTTATTATAAAAGACAAAAAATAAGAGGTTAAATTTGACTCTTATTATAAATGTCAAAAATAAAAAAACCTCTTATCTGAAAAATCGGTTGTATGAGGTATATATTATACATATGAGCGATCTTAGAATTTTTTTTAAACAACAACGTATATGCTATAGTGTATATGTATATGACATAGTGGTCCGATCTGGCAGATTCCGACAAATGGTTAATCGGACACCTATATGCAACAGTTTGCATTCAAAAATACAGACAGATGGATGGACAGACAGACATACATGGCTAAATTAATTCAGCGCGGCATCCTGATCATTTTGGTATACTTATAGTTGAGTCTATATCTTCTCCTTTAACGACTTAAAATTTTGAGATTCGTGACAAATTTAATGTTCCATTTCATTTTCATGAGAGGTATAAAAAGGCTCAAGAAATCTGTCTCATGATCCTATAATAAGAGGTCTCGGAAGTAGCATAGTTTTTAAATCTGACCCTCCGCACATACGGTTGCTTTTTTAGAAGAAGCAGAATAAGGGGTAAATATATTCCCTTTTTGAACAAGGGTATAAAACTAACGAAAAATATGCATAACGGATGCATAGCAGTGAGTCGTATTGCTTATGTTGAAGAAGTAAACGAAATTTAAAAAACAGAAAAACTTAAACTTCTTGCATAAAAAATTAAAGGAAGGTCAAGTGCACAAAGTGCTAATAAAAGAAGCAAATAAATATTATATATAGCTTACATTAAAAAATACCATTTACAAATACCACTACACTTTCCCTCTGCCCTCACACACACTCATGCACGCATTTTTGTACTTCTAGAAACCCATCAATCACTTTTTGTATTTATTTGCTAGCTAGTTTTTTTGTGAAATTCTGCCTGTCTCCGTTCCATTTTCTTCCCCGAGCAAGTTAACTCAATTCAATGCGGTATTTGCTTAGGAAGGCTGACGGTATGAAGTTTCTATGACTCGCTGCCACTATTTGATAATAAGGACAACGATGCTAATAGACGTATGAAGAAAGACAATTTTAAGTAGGTGGATATACTGAGTTGTAATTAAATTATTTCTTTTATATGACCCTACAAATTGATTTAGTTGTTCATTCTTTAATCGGCAACCCTAAGCCTTTTCTACGCAATAGCTTATTACAGCTACTTGCTTGTAGAAAATTGATCTCATCCTTTTTCTTTTAGCCTTTGCAATTATACACGAATTTATTTTTAATTCACCTAAAGGGAAATGTGCCTTCATTCAGTCGGGCTAAGTTATGCCATGCCACTCATTATTTACTCAAACCATTTGCTGCTTTGATAAGCGCATCTTGGCATATATTTTAGAGTTCGAATATGTACGGCTTCAATTGATGGTTGTATCAAATTGTAAGAGTGGGGTAAATTAAGATTAAACTGGCCGGTCAATAGAGAGCTCACATAGAATGACTTTGACCTTTGTGTTAAGTTTTGGGCGGGCAAATTGTCAACAACCAAATTTTTTAGGAAAACGCGTGCACTTTCTTTACAGAGGTGTAAACGACATATTCCGAGTTGGTAATTTGATTTCGTATAATGCGTACAACTACGAGATCGGTGCTATGCCTGCTATTAATTTACACATTTATTTTATCTACAGGAATACAAACAAGTTCACAAAATAAGTAGATTAAGTTTACAGATGCTATGCAACTCAAATCGTTAATATCAAAAGTGTATTCTTTATGATGGCGGAATGGATGGGATTATGAACATCACTGTTAAAGATTGTTGATTAGTTTGAAATTATTAGTTTGATTTTCCATCCCTTCTTAGTAGGTGGAGAAAAGGCATTTTATTGTTGATCTAGTCGGGATAGACGGGAATCCGAGTACTATAGTAAAAGTTTGTTCATAGGTTTGAAATAATAAGTTTTCAATCTATTATATTGTAACGAATCTTAGCAGCACTGAGCGATGCTATCGTCTCTAAGCCGATGCTAAGCAGTGACGTGAATGCACATTAATAATTCAATCATTATGTATCTACATAAACGAAACAATAACTGGGTCTACATATATGTACCATGTACGTATACGAGCAGCCGAGAGTCAATGCACAAACACATGCATATATTTGAGATACTCCTATAAGTATGCAATGAGAAAAACTATAAAATTGTGCAATTGTAGTTACAGCTGAGAAGTTTGAGAGCTATTGGACTAGTAGATTCTGGAAGCGCCTAGAAGATGTATAAAATTGTGCAATTGTAGTTACAGCTGAGAAGTTTGAGAGCTGCTGGACTAGTAGATTCTGGAAGCGCCTAGAAGATGCGAAGGTTGAAATCAAAGAGTATAAAAGGCGACAATTGTAGAGGTGCTGGAATTCAGTTTGATTTGAGTTGTCAAGCAGTTACGACTAAGACGATATCTAGCGAGCAATAGCAGTATTATTTTGAAAATCAGTTACATTTAAGCTATCAAGCAGTTTGGTTTAATTAAGCAAGCTATAATTGTTATTGTGAAGTACTTTAATAAAGGCCATTTCCATTATTCAATATTGGAGTTATTTATTCAACAGTTTAGAGATTCGAACTTAGCAAAAGGTTGCATATAAGAGGATTTGCAGTAAATTCGTTACAATATCTTTCTCGAAAGTAGAGATAAACAAGAGTTTATAATTGACGAAGTCGGTGTGGAAGGGACTTTAAGCACCATTGTAGAATGTCGGGATAGACGGAATTACTGTTTCCAGGTTCAAAATGTTTAGTTCTCAAGCTGCCATCACTTACTTGCAGGTTTTCAGCAATACTACTATTTACTATTGATGATGTCGGAATGGACGCGATAACCAGCGGCATAGCATACAATTTTTGGTAGACTCGATATTATAACTTTTCAATCTATCAGCACTTGTGATTTATTTCAATATTAATTTGACAATAGTTAGTATGTTATTGAATATGTTTTCGGAATGGACGGGATGACAAGCAACACTGAGTCAGATGTAATTGGTTAATAATGCTGTCGCAGGGGACTTTAATTAAAGCAGAGGATGTAAAATTATTTCTCAAAAAAAAGGGCATCACTGCATGAAAATTTGAATGGAACGTATTTCCAAGCCACCCTCTCGATTTATTGTCTTTTATTATTTAAGGCAACAAGTATACGCTTTAAAATTAGGTATAGAGAGTGTGTGGTACCAAAATGACGATGTTGTCGATTTAGTTTCATATTTTTTGTAAAGAACATAGCCAAGTACCTCAGATTACCTTTTTATTATGGAAGTTGTTACTGTATATGGACACATTTGGTACCGTGGCGACGTTAATAACGCCTTAGCTCGGTGGGAGGTTTTATTTTCCTACTAAGGGCCTCCCTTGCTTTAAAAATACCAAGCACTATTTTGATGTACAATCGTGTGGCTGCAAGTAGACATTATTGTGAAGGCATTACCGTTACATGGATTATGACGAAACGCTCCTCCACAGTCGTGCACGGTTTTACCTGTCGATGAAGTCTTTTTCTCTCTACACAGCCCAGCTTATTGGCTTAAGAAATCTGCGTTGGACGTCGCGCTGTCGTAATTCCTTACGCGAGTACAGTTTTACCTGTTTTGTGGAGAAATCAGGAAGCCTAATGCACTTATTTCACTTCTTTGACACAAACTTATAGTTATATTGTAGTTACTTTATTTTCCTGCACTGATAGTTCTAGTTATGCCACAGTTCTTTTTAGTCTACCTACACATTGAAGATATATAAATAAAAAAAAAATTTTAACACATGCCTTCATATTTCGGTTTTAAAGTGAAATCATTGTTACAACATAATAGATTGAATGTAGTTTTTGTGGTCAACAACTTAGTAACATTTCACTTATTTACTCATTTGTGAAAACTTATCAGTGATTTGTGGTCAAGCAAACAGCACTTTGAAGGACACTTGTCGCCCCAGTAGTAGCAGCCAAAAAAGGAAACGACTCGGCTGGCTTCTGTATTTTATCTGCATATACAAAATATATATTAGTTAGGGTGACACTTAATTGTATGGACAAAACAAAAAAGTTGCGAATAGCGCAAAAGCGAATATACCCAAAGTATTATGCCAATCCAAAAAGATTGTGAGGTAGCGAAAGGTGCTTGCAGTCCCGAAAAAAAAAAACCATATCAAGTTTCCATATTCCTTTACCCTGGAAATGCTCGCTCCCAATAAAATCAATTTTTATACTTCTTTGCTTTTTTGAAATGAATATAATCATAAAAATCGGTCCATTATTAACACAGCTAAAGACCAAAATAATATATAAACAAAAACAGGTTTTCTCCATTCGTTGTATGAAATAAAATGCCAGCACCAGTCACAAAAAATTCTCTTAATTGGAATGAAGTCGAGAGCCTTTTGAAAATTGTATCTCGTTAAAATAAAACTCGTTGAATTTCCTAAAATTCATAATAAAAAGTTTGAATTTTCGCACAGGATTTTAATCTTACAGGGACAGCACACGGTGATTCAGAGTTAAGATTAAGTTTCAATGTGTAGGTGCAAATATTTTAGTATAGTTAAATTACACGGATATGCCACTGTCTGACTCGTGCAAAAAAAAAAAAAAAATTGAGTTTGATTTTGATGGTGAGTCAACACGTACACATATGACTTGCGAATCAGACGCACTGTGTGTGAGCCGTTTAGATACATATGTTTGAAAAAAAAAAAAAAATGTGTAGAGAATATCGAAAAAGAGTGAGAGGCAATTTCATCCACAAAAAATGAAGTAGGAGCCTCTTAGTTCTTTTTTACTGACATTTTCTGGGGGGGTGTGATCGAGAATCGGAGTACTTTGAAAAATAAATGCCACTCTAGTGCAGATATGCATAAATATGTACAGGATGCAAATAGTCTTAAAACGTTTATCTACATTTTGTATGAGTAAAAGGAGTCTCCAGTCAACGACTCTGACTGCGGTTTCGTTCTTTCACTTACCTGCAATCCATTAGCGGCAAATGGGGAAAACATGCACTCGGAAAGAAACAATTTTTTGGTGAAAAAAACTTTTAAATATTTAAGTTATACTTCCTTAACCGTCCTGTGCATAGATGGGTACACGGTAAGGCGGGTCGATTTAAAAATCGCTCATTGCTCTGTGAAAATCGTATTCTAGGAGTCAAAATAAGAAACTTTGCCGAAGGAACCATACCTCTAAAACGAATTCTGATGCCCCCCAATTTGGGTCGAACTTTTGGGTAGGGGCAAATTTTGAAAAATCCCATCGAGTCCAAATGTACGACCGACCCCCACTAACTTTGGAGGCCCGACCCACCGATGCCAGTGGCACACCCCCTGGAACCCCCCTGTGGGTTCACCATACAAACATTTCAAAAAATCGCCGGTTTTGCACTTTACATAAAAAAATCAGCTAAATGGCTATGTGGTAATTAGGCCAGTTGACCTTATGGCCGTTGACCTTATGTCACCACACCGTCACATTAATGCATTATAATCGAGCCTTGATAGGTGTGCAAAGTTGCAATCAAACTTATCGCCATTCAAAGTGGTGATACGGCAAATTGACCTTATTGCCGTTGACCTTATGTCACCACACCATCACATTAATGCATTGTCATCGGTCCTTGATACGTGTGCAAAGTTTCAAATTAATCAGACTTCTAGAAACCGGTGAAAATTAAGCTCAAAGATTCCGTAACATACAGGCCAAGCTTATAAAAGCGTGCTAAAAATGAATTTAACTTAGTAATAGAAAAGAAATTTAAAAACATTATTGGAAATTAGCGTTTTTACAACCCTTTTAAAACCAAGGCATCACTGTGATGCATTTGCATGTCGTAAACATAGTTGTGTAGGTTTTTTATTCAACCGTTTTAAAAAATGTAGGTATCACTGTGACACAATTGCAGATCGTAAAATTGCTTGTGTTGTTTTTTTTAAGCCACCACAAGACACAGCAGGTAGAATTGAAATTACCATTTCATTCTTATTACCTCGTCTCGTAGACCATATATAACTAAACAGTTTTTGTGAATGCATTAAGTCGTTGTGAAGAACTCAAAATGTGAAGTGCTAATTTCAGATAAAAAATATTTCAAAAAAAATTATAAGTGAAGTGACCATTCCAAATCAAAAAGTTTACAATGAATCCACCATCCTCTACACCGCAAGATGAAGCAACTACATCAACAGCTATCGAAAACCCAATGAGTCATATACCCAAGCATGATGTTCCAGTCTTACGTAACCAATCAATTCAGAATTGGGTTCTCTCAAAATAACAGGATGAGGTTCTTTTACCATCCTAGTATGATACTTCTCATCAATTTTATCTATCGTTTCTTTCTTGGCGGCCACCGTGGTGTGATGGGTAGCGTGCTCCGCCTATCACACCGTATGCCCTGGGTTCAACTCCCGGGCAAAGCAACATCAAAATTTTAGAAATAAGATTTTTCAATTAGAAGAAAATTTTTCTAAGCGGGGTCGCCCCTCGGCAGTGTTTGGCAAGCACTCCGGGTGTATTTCTGCCATGAAAAGCTCTCAGTGAAAACTCATCTGCTTTGCAGATGCCGTTCGGAGTCGGCATAAAACATGTAGGTCCCGTCCGGCCAATTTGTAGGGAAAATCAAGAGGAGCACGACGCAAATTGGAAGAGAAGCTCGGCCTTAGATCTCTTCGGAGGTTATCGCGCCTTATATTTATTTTTTTTATATTTTATTCTTCTCTTGATTTGCTCTTGATACTTGTCAAGCAATTTATTCAATTTATTAAATAAACTTTTTTCAGCATTATTTCCATACCAAGTTTTTCCCAAATTCCAATCAACTTATCTTGTACTTGAATAGTGAATGATTTATGGGAAAACTTTTTTTGTTCTGTTTTAGCACGTTCACTTAAGTAAAAATAATATCTCAAGATATCCAGATGGGTTGGTAAATTAAGATCAGTTAAATCAGTAGACAAACCAAAAACAGTAACATCATGCTTGGGTATATGACTCATTGGATTTTCGATAGTTGTTGATGTAGTTGCTTCATCTTGCGGTGTAGAGGATGGTGGATTCATTGTAAACTTTTTGATTTGGAATGGTCACTTCACTTATTATTTTTTTTGAAATATTTTTTTATCTGAAATTAGCACTTCACATTTTGAGTTCTTCACAACGACTTAATGCATTCACAAAAACTGTTTAGTTATATATGGTCTACGAGACGAGGTAATAAGAATGAAATGGTAATTTCAATTCTACCTGCTGTGTCTTGTGGTGGCTTAAAAAAAACAACACAAGCAATTTTACGATCTGCAATTGTGTCACAGTGATACCTTCATTTTTTTAAAACGGTTGAATAAAAAACCCACACAACTATGTTTAGGAAATGCATCACAGTAATACCTTGGTTTTAAAAGGGTTGTAAAAATGCTAATTTCCAATAATTTTTTTAAATTTCTTTTCTATTACTAAGTTAAATTCATTTTTAGCACGCTTTTGTATGTAACGGAATCTTTGAGCTTAATTTTCACCGGTTTGTAGAAGTCTGATTAATTTGAAACTTTGCATTCGTATCAAGGACCGATGACAATGCATTAATGTGATGGTGTGGTGACATAAGGTCAACGGCCATAAGGTCAATTGGCCTTATAGCCGTTTAGCTGATTTTTTCATGTAAAGTGCAAAACCTGCGATTTTTTGAAATGTTTGTATGGTGAACCCCTAGGGGGGTTCCAGGCGATGTGCCACTGGCATCGGTGGGTCAGGCCTCCAAAGTTAGTAGGTGTCGGTCATACATTTGGACTCGATTGGAAATGGGTCAAAGTGGGATTTTTCAAAATTTGCCCCTACCCAAAAGTTCGACCTAAATTGGGGGACATCAGAATTCGTTTTAGAGGTATGGTTCCTTCGGTTTCTTATTTTGATCCCTAGAATATGATTTTCATAGAGCAATGGGCAATTGCCTCCCCACAAATCGACCCGGCCTAGTACACGGGTACCTTTTGCATATTTAAAAGCCATTTTTAAATAATCTAAAAATAGAAACGAGTTAAAATTTTTTGGCATCGTATGGGAATAAGTTTTCTACAAAAAGGAGAGACAATTTTTTCAAATATAGTTTCATAAAGATGATTTTTTTAATAAATTGGTTTTTTATTACTAAAATTAGTTTTTTATTACTAGTTCTCATGGCTGGGATACCCAGGTACCACTAGTACTTCTCACGTATGAACTGCCTTGTGGTACCCGTGTACCCAGCCATGCGAACTAAGAAGAACAATTATTCATGAACAGGACGGTTAAACTAATTTTTAAAAGCTAATATGTTTCGACAAATATGCCCAAAAGGTTTCATTTGAGAGTTCGAAAACTAAACGCTGGAAGGTTGCGGTTGAATGGAATATGTGAATATGCATCATCCGTGAATATCAAATGATAACAGGGCTATTAAACATTTTTCTGTCCCAATGAATTATCCTCATTTGATTTATAAAAATAATCCTGCTATTGACCGTTGTGTGCTCAAATTGTTCCGCTATAAAATTTAAAAGTGAATCAAAAGTTATGTGTGCAAAAAATTTCAAAGCGTCATGTTTAAATTAATTATATTCTGCAGCCTCCCTGAAAATCAAATGGCTGTGCCTGTGCGCGACTTCGTGCCAACTTCTGAATTGTAGAGGCAAGCGTAGTAAATTACCGTAAGTTATTTCAAAGTACATGGATGTGTACACAACGAGTATATGCATGCCGTTCTTAAAACCTACCCGTATCCCGATTCAAAAACGGTAGCCGATTCAAGATAACTACCTAGATATGAATAAATAATAACAAGAACCGGAATCTTAAAAAAATACTCGGTTTTTAAAAGTAACCAGATCTTAAAAACTAACGGATTCTTGAAAGATACCCAGATCCGAGAAAGAACCCGATTAAAAAAGTGCCCGGATCGATAAAAGTAAACAAATTTAAAAACTATACGGCTCTAAAAAGTAACCGCTACAAAAATGACCCGGGATCGATAAAATACATGATTTTTAAAAAGTATCCATAGGAAAAGTGTTCTGTGTTAAAAAAAAAAAACTACACAGATGAAAGAAGGTACCTCATTTTCAAAAAATATCCGTATTAGAAAAATTACCCGGATCCAAGAAAGTACCTGGTTCTAAAAAAGACCAAAACAACCCTTGACTATAAAACAAATTTTAGTAAAACTAGTCCAGTCGTTAAGGTGGAGTCCAATGATATACACACTCACACAAGAAATATGTACTATTAGGGTGGTTCTTATAAAACAAACAATAAATATTTTTGCAGGGCATCCCTTCATCTATGTCAAAGATCACATGTAAATGGTGGCGGTAACTGACGACTGAGGGGTGTCGTACAGGTTTCAAAGTTAAAATTTGTCTATGGAGACAAAAAAATGTAAATTATAATTTTTAACTTTTAATAAATTTAGTCCTAATAAGAATTGAATAAGACATATTGCAGAGGAGTCTAAGCTCAGATTACCATATGATTACTGAAATACACTCAGGCGTAACACTTAACCAAAATGAGAAAAATATTTTCTATTAAAAATTTTTTTTTTTATTTAATGGGTAAAAATTTTTAATTTTGTATTCTGTACCTGGTTCTGAAAAAGTACAAGGAAAAATTTTATCAAACCGGCCCACTCATTTAAGATTAGTTGTTTGTTTACATAGACGAAGCATTAACGGTTGCAAAGCAAACATGCTAGATAATGCTTGGCCCTGTTGAAAAATTAAATAATCATATTTCTAATAAAATTACAATTAAAAAAATACCCCATATAAATCTTTGATATATATATGTCATTTAAGACTTGAAAATTGGCCGGGTAGATCGGCTGTCTTACTCTAAACAAGTAAAGGTTCTTAATTAATCAAACGATTATGTCAAACTGATTTCTCGACATTTTTACCCTGTGCTCTTAAATAAAAAAATTGTGAATTGCAAAATAAAAGTAAAAAAATTGTTACGTGCGGTATTTTTGCCAGGCGGACGCATGCTCTCCCGATTGCCTCACCATCATGTTGCATGCCCCAGTCGTCGCGCAGGTATGCTTGCTTTTAGCTCGAGCTAGCTCGCCGGACTACGGGGTGGTTCTTGCGGCTCTGAGCTATACAAACCGCACCATACAAGGAAAAAAAAATACATACCTGATACTCTCCATGTTCACTCTAGGGATACCACGCTGCCCGGGACAACCCCTCTTGGCCAGAGATGGCGATTGGCCAGCCATTCACAACCCACCCTTCCATGGTCGGCAATGGCTAATGATATTGCTGCCGACCCCAATATGAACGCCCGTATCTGCCCCCTTAAAATTCACCCCCCTTACTGTCCACATGTCCGTCCGTCTCCCCCACATCTAAAAGAATATCGTCACCAAATCTGCAAAATTAACAATTCATGTTTATTATATTAATATGTTATATAAATACGTAGGCAATCATATGTAGCCATGATTGCGAGACAAAAATTCACAACTAATTAACCTTAAAAATTATGTACCTAAATATCCCATCCCTTGCCCATGACCATGCATGCGTGCATATATATATATACTTGGGGTATGTATGGTGTGGGATCTATGGCAATACTAGCCGCTCTTTATACGAGTCTTGATACGCACCTTAACTGGTGCAACCGACACATATTCCCCACGCCCTCCACCTTATACATGGGTCATGCACTTGGGTGCCTTACCATCAGGCACCACCTCTATTTCGTCGGAATCTTACGTTCTACAATATAAATTTAATCTGAGGTCTAATTCAGTTCAGTCTGTTATTATATTCTATGAGCTACTCGGCTTATATAAATCTTCGACCGGTTCAACCGGGTTTAGCTTAGGTGTACATAAATGCTTAACATATCAACTACTTTGACCTAAGAGTATATAAACGTTTGATTCCTGGCTCCTGTACTTATTCTCGATTGTTTATATTTGATTCAATTCAATTTTCATTTCTGGTTATATGGGTTATCCACATACTTACAAACGTATATATGTGATACCAACATTTGGCGTTATCGGGATCTTCTGCTGAGTGCAGTCACTGCTATATCCATACATTGTCAGGAATACAAGCGAACGTCGGTTCGCCCTCCCCAAGGAAAAAAAAAAAACACAACGCAAAAGAAACCGGAACGGGTTAGGTTCCTCTAGGAGAACATCCGACGAATAGATCAAATTCCCACCCAGTCCTACAAGACGTCTTGTATCAGGGAATACTCTCAGGGTAATTGGATAACCCCGCGGTGGCGAATTATTACTCTCTCTCGGACCCCTTCCTATAATGGTTATTCACTCAGACTTGAATTATGAATGGGTATTTCGAGGACAAACCTACGTTATTTGCGGTGCTACCAAACACTCCCCGAAATTCACCACCAAATATATGGCTGTGTACAAACGTATATGTGTTTCTACCCGTTACTAAATATATGCTTAAACTAGGAAAACCTGTAACCCGTCCGACCAGAGTACTGCTTCATTAATTGGATGTAGTCCTGCATTTATATTGTGCTCAGACGAATGCTACTGAGGCTTCCTTAAGTGGTTGTGCCGCTTTTGGGTATGGCCCTAGATGCCCGGTGGTGTTACGCTCTTATTTCGGTCCGGATAGGCGACCCTTTGCCTCCCGCCTTTTCGCCCAACGATGTACTCGTAGGTGCCGTGGTTGATTCACCAACCGCGTGGCCCGATCGTCCTGGCGACACGGCGGCTGTTTCGCGCGGCTGGGACAGACTGCAGCTATGGGGACAAGATATTAATTCACTACCCCCGTATTAGTTACACTACCTTACCTCTTTCCAACGCCGCTGACGAATGTCGCACACTCTACAAAAATGTAAGTGTTGATGCAGGATGGCACAAAAAAAATTGCAGTGCCGACACGTATAGGCCGTGCTGAAGACGGTGGATTCTGCCCCCAAGCAATTGCCAAACTCAGTGGCCAGTCGGGCGATGTGATACTTATTTTGCGATCACTAGGTCGCTTCCAAACCGTAAGTGGTGACCCGATAAACTTTGGTGGGAAGAAATTTTCCTGTTTTTGTTCGTTCTTTTATTGGGCGTGTGTGTTCGCCTCCGCTGCTGTCGATTAAAAGGGAAGTTGGCCGCGGAAATTGCGCCGATAAGCGTGCAACTGACGTTTGTCATTTGCTGACATGACACGGACATGAGGTTGCCAGACTTATGTCCCGATCCGTCGCACAGGGTGACCGCAACAAAATAAAAAACAAACAATGTGCACTCACACTTGCAGATAAAATACAAAGTTAATTACCGTAATATTAAATTACTAAACGACGCGGAAACAGTTAAAACAAGTAAGGACGGGACTGTCTTCGGCTGTAACGAAGACTTCATACCTTTCATGAATGGGGCTGAACAATAATCTTATCCCGTCCGTAATCTCCAAATAAATGGATGTATAAGATAAGAAATATAAAGTGATCACATGTACATACCTAAACGATTTTTAAGATAAATCTATATATATATAAATGATTTGGTGTTTAATTGTAACGCTAAAACTTGAAAACGGCAAAACCAAATCAAATACATCCTTAGGGGAGTTTGTTTGTTGTTACCCCGTAAAGGTTTAGTCGAAGAAAAAATTAAAAAATATTAGGGGGGCGTGGAACCTCCCATACAGTCTTAATTTTTAAAGTTAATTATCTCTAAAAGAATTCAAGGTAGAGAGCTGAAAATTGGTATAGAGGTAGGTGATATCGAAACCCTTCTCACGCAGAAAAGTGGGGGTTATCATAAAAGAGGGCGTGGCACCTCCCCTACAAACTTAATTTTTCTTGCTGAATATCTCTAAAATTGTTTAAGGTAGGGACTTAGAAATTGGTGTGGATATAAACGATAACAATTCCATATGAACGAAAAATAATAGGAGTTATACGAAAACGGGGCGTGGCATCTCCCATACATACTTTGCGTTGGAAGCTGAATATATCAGAAAGAATAAATGGCAGTATCCCGAAATTTGCTATAGAGCTAAATGATATTAAAACCACTCACAAGCATCCTGAAAATTGCTATCTCACGCATAAAAGTGGGGGTTATTATTCGCTTCAAGTAAGGATGAATTAATTAGCAGCATATATCCAAATATCGCTCAAAATTATGGTAACTACAAATCGTTAGCCGCACGCGCAATTTTAGCAGCAAAAAACATTGATGTCCACGACTTGAATTGGACGACTCAAAATCAAATTCTGGGAGATCTGCGTTCTTATAAATCTATTGACCGCGTTGAAAATGAAGGCGAAGTAGTAAATTACCCAGTGGAGTTCTTAAACTCTCTGGATTTGCCTGGAATTCCTCCTCATAATTTGCGTCTCAAGGTTGGGTATGTTGTTATTATGCTACGCAACCTTCATGCTCCCAACGTGTGCAATGGTACACGATTGATTGTTACGAAACTAATGGTCAATTTAATAGTAGCAAGCATTTTGAAAGGCCCGTTCAAGGGAGATGAATGCTTACTTCCCCGGATTCCCTTAACTTCAACAGATTTGCCCTTCCAATTCATACGTATGCAGTTCCCAGTGAAACTTGCTTTTGCAATGACAATTAACAAGTCACAAGGGCAGTCGTTGGAAGTATGCGGCATAAACCTAGAAATGCCATGCTGTTCATATGGTCAGCTCTATGTGGCGTATTCCCGTGTTAGAAAACCGTCCTCCCTATTTATTTACGCTCCGGGACAGAAAACTAAAAATGTTGTTTATCGTGCAGCCTTAAACTGAATACTAAAATTATATATACTTGAAGTTGTATACACAATGAATAACTGAAACATCGTAAATTTTCCATCAAAAATAATACCTTTGTAATAACAATTTTTGAAATGAAATTTTTTTTTTTTTTTTTTTTTTTTTTTATCGTCTTTATTTACAATCTGTCGTTAGACAATAAGCAAATTTTATAACATTACATTTACATTGATGCATTAAGTGCAATTTGTCCTATAAAAAGAATTATTATGTGACTTCTATGTATATACAACTGTAAATCTCGAGTTATGTATATCAACTAGGAGTATGTGTTAACATACATATTTATTTACTTATATATATACATTAACTTATATACATACATTACATTAAGGCCATCCTCCCATACAACCCCCAAAACTAGTTCGCCCCGCAAACACACCTTCGTTGCGACCGACAGCTGTATTTACGGGGCGAAGAAATTTCAAAGGCTATACGAGAGAAAGGCCCCATTTTTGCTTAGGATCTAAGAGGAAAATCTAAGGGGTGCAGTCCTTGCAGCCGTCGTGTTTCTTCGCTGTTGTCTAGCAAGTTAATGGCTTGTGGGTTTGGATGGTTGTGTAGTCTCTCGATATATCGTGTGCTGTATCTTTTTATTTCATCTATAACCATTGCTGTTTTTAGATATTTATGTATATGAATATTTTTCATATACCAGGGAGCTTGCGCTATTAGTCTTAACGTTTTTATACTCAGTTGAGCAGAGCTCACAGAGTATATTAAGTTTGATTGGATAACGGTTGGTTGTACATATATAAAGGAATCGAGATAGATATAGACTTCCATATATCAAAATAATCAGGATCGAAAAAAAATTTGATTGAGCCATGTCCGTCCGTCCGTCCGTCCGTCCGTCCGTCCGTCCGTCCGTCCGTTAACACGATAACTTGAGTAAATTTTGAGGTATCTTGATAAAATTTGGTATGTAGGTTCCTGAGCACTCATCTCAGATCGCTATTTAAAATGAACGATATCGGACTATAACCACGCCCACTTTTTCGATATCGAAAATTTCGAAAAACCGAAAAAGTGCGATAATTCATTACAAAAGACCGATAAAGCGACGAAACTTGGTAGATGAGTTGAACTTATGACGCAGAATAGAAAATTAGTAAAATTTTGGACAATGGGCGTGGCACCGCCCACTTTTAAAAGAAGGTAATTTAAAATTTCTGCAAGGTGTAATTTGGCAGTCGTTGAAGATATCATGATGAAATTTGTCAGGAACGTTACTACTATTACTATATGTACGCTTAATAAAAATTAGCAAAATCGGGGAAGGACCACGCCCACTTTTAAAAAAAATTTTTTTTTAAAGTAAAATTTTTACAAAAAATTTAATATCTTTACAGTATATAAGTAAATTCTGTCAACATTCAACTCCAGTAATGATATGGTGCAACAAAATACAAAAATAAAAGAAAATTTCAAAATGGGCGTGGCTCCGCCCTTTTTCATTTAATTTGTCTAGGATACTTTTAACGCCATAAGTCGAACAAAAATTAACCGATCCTTTTGAAATTTGGTAGGGGAGTAGATTTTACGACGTTAACTGTTTTCTGTGAAAATAGGCGAAATCGGTTGATGCCACGCCCAGTTTTTATACACAGTCGTCCGTCCGTCCGTCCGTCTGCCCATTAACACGATAACTTGAGTAAATTTTGAGGTATCTTCATGAAATTTGGTATATATGTTCCTGGGCACTCATCTCAGATCGCTATTTAAAATGAACGATATCGGACAATAACCACGCCCAATTTTTCGATATCGAAAATTTCGAAAAATCAAAAAAGTGCGATAATTCATTACCAGATACGCATTAAGCGATGAAACTTGGTAGGTGAGTTGAACTTATGACGCAAAATAGAAAACTAGTAAAATTTTGGCCATTGGGCGTGGCACCGCCCACTTTTAAATGAAGGTAATTTAGAAGTTTTGCAAGCTGTAATCTGGCAGTCGTTAAAGATATCATGATGGAATTTGGCAGGAATATTACCCTTATTACTTTATGTCTGCTTAATACAAATTAGCAAAATCAGAGAACGACCACGCCCACTTTTTAAAAAAAATTTTTTTTAAATTAAAATTTTAAAAGAAGAGTTAATATCTTTACAGCATATAAGTAAATTATGCCAACATTCAACTCCAGTAATGATGTGGTGCAACAAATTACAAAAATAAAAGAAAATCTCAAAATGGGCGTGGCTCCGCCCTTTTTCATTTAATTTGTCTAGGATGCTTTTAATGCCATAAGTCGAACAAAAATTAACCAATCCTTGTGAAATTTGGTAGAGGCTTGGCTCCTAGGACGATAACTGTTTTCTGTGAAAAAGGGCGAAATCGGTTGAAGCCACGCCCAGTTTTTATACACAGTCCACCGTCTGTCCTTCCGCTCGGCCGTTAACACAATAACTTGAGCAAAAATCGATATATCTTTACTAAACTTAGCACACGTACTTATCTGAACTCACTTTATCGCGATATAAAAAATGGCCGAAATCCGACCATAACCACGCCCACTTTATCGATATCGAAAATTACGAAAAATAAAAAAATGCCATAATTCTATACCAAATACGAAAAAAGGGATGAAACATTGTAACTGGATTGGTTTATTGACGCAAAATATAACTTTGGAAAAAACTTTGTAAAATGGGTGTGACACCTACCATATTAAGTAGAAGAAAATGAAAAAGTTCTACAAGGCTAAATCAACAGCCCTTGGAATCTTGGCAGGAATACTGTTAGTGGTATTCCATATATAAATAAATTAGCAGTACCCGACAGATGATTTTCTGGATCAACTGGTCCACATTTTGGTCGATATTCCGAGAACGCCTTCACATATACATCTAAGGGCCACTCGCTTTTAAACCCCTCATTAGTACCTTTAATTGGATATCCATATCGTACAAACACATTCTAGAGTCACCCCTGGCCCACCCTAATGGCGATATCTCGAATAGGCGTCCACCTATAGACCTAATGCCCACTCCCTATTAAAATGCTCAGTAACACCTTTCGTTTGATACCCATATCGTACAAACATTCTAGAGTCACCCCTGGCCCACCCTAATAGCGATATCTCGAAAAGGCGTCAACCTATAGACCTAATGCCCACTCCCTATTAAAATGCTCAGTAACACCTTTCGTTTGATACCCATATCGTACAAACATTCTAGAGTCAGCCCTGGCCCACCCTAATGGCGGTATCTCGAAAAGGCGTCCACCTATAGACCTAATGTCCACTCCCTCTTAAAATGCTCAGAAACACCTTTCGTTTGATACCCATATCGTACAAACATTCTAGAGTCACCCCTGGCCCACCCTAATGGCGATATCTCGAAAAGGCGTCCACCTATAGACCTAATGTCCACTCCCTCTTAAAATGCTCAGTAACACCTTTCGTTTCATACCCATATCGTACAAACATTCTAGAGTCACCCCTGGCCCACCCTAATGGCGATATCTCGAAAAGGCGTCCACCTATAGACCTAATGCCCACTCTCTCTTGAAATGCTCAGTAACACCTTTCGTTTGATACCCATATCGTACAAACATTCTAGAGTCACCCTTGGTCCACCTTTATGGCGATATCTCGAAAAGGCGTCCACCTATTGAACTAAGGATTACTCCCTTTTAAAATACTCATTACCACCTTTCATTTGATACCCATATCGTACAAACACATTCTAGAGTCACCTCTGGCCCACCCTAATGGCGATATCTCGAAAAGGCGTCCACCTATAGACCTAATGCCCACTCCCTCTTAAAATGCTCAGTAACACCTTTCGTTTGATACCCATATCGTACAAACATTCTAGAGTCACCCCTGGCCCACCCTAATGACCGACGTCCACCTATAGACCTAATGCCCACTCCCTCTTAAAATGCTCAGTAACACCTTTCGTTTGATACCCATATCGTACAAACATTTTAGAGTCACCCCTGGCCCACCCTAATGGCGATTTCTCGAAAAGGCGTCCACCTATAGACCTAATGCCCACTCCCTCTTAAAATGCTCAGTAACACCTTTCGTCGTATCGTACAAACACATTCTAGAGTCACCCCTGCCCACCCTAATGACGATATCTCGAAAAGGCGTCCACCTATAGACCTCATGCCCACTCCCTCTTAAAATGCTCAGTAACACCTTTCGTTTGATATGGCGATATCTCGAAACGGCGTCGACCTATGGAACTAAGGATCACCCCTTTTCAAAATACTCATTAACAGCTTTCATTCGATACCCATATCGTACAAACATATTCTAGAGTCACCCCTGGTCCACCTTTATGGCGATTTCTCGAAAAGGCGTTCACCTATAGAACTAAAGCCCATTCCCTTTTAAAATAATCATTACCACCTTTCATTTGATACCCATATCGTACAAACACATTCTAGAGTCACCCCTAGTCCACATTAATGGCGATATCTCGAAAAGGCGTCCACCGATAGACCTAAGGCCCACTCCCTCTTAAAATGCTCAGTAACACCTTTCATTTGATACCCATATCGTACAAACAAATTCTAGAGTCAGCCCTGGTCCACCTTTATGGCGATATCCCTAAATGGCGTCCATCAATAGAACTATGGCCTACTCTCTCTTAAAATACTCTTTAATACCTTCCATTTGATACACATGTCATACAACCACATTCCAGGGTTACCCTAGGTCCATTTTCCTACATGGTGATTTCCTTTATTTTGTCTCCATAGCTCTCAACTGAGTATGTAATGTTCGGTTACACCCGAACTTAGCCTTCCTTACTTGTTGATTGGTATCTTTGGATCACACCAATGCTGGACTTACTTGCAGTGCCCCAGATTTGGAGGCCATACGACCAAACGGGTTTTAGCATTGTTTTATAAAGCAGAATTTTATTTTGAAGACTAAGTTGTGATTTTGGGCCAAGCAACCAGTACATCTTTCTTGTTTTAATTTTGAGCTGTAAACTCTTGGCTTTAATGTGTTCACGCCAAGTAAGTCTTTTATCTAAGTGCAAGCCCAAGTACTTGGCACTAGTTGATCGAGGAATTATCGTTTGATTAAGGCTGACTGTGGGGCACTCTTCTTCCCTCAGTGTGAATGTAACTTGAACTGATTTCGAAGCATTTACTGAAATGTTCCAATTTGTAAGCCAAGATTGTAATTTGTTTAACTGCGTTTGTGCAATTTCGGCAGCTTCGATAGCAGAGTAAGAGGAAGATAGTATAGCTGTATCATCGGCGTAAGTGGCAAATGTTAGATTAGTTTCCTCTTTTATTGGCATGTCTGCAGTGAAAATTGTATAGAGTGTTGGACCCAGTACACTACCTTGCGGAACTCCAGCCTTTATCTCATAAATTTCTGAAACCGCATCTTGAATTTTAACATAGAAATGTCTGTAACTTATGTAGGATCTGAGAAAGAGATAGAGCGGGGTGGGCAATATCTCTTTAATTTTGTACAGCAATCCTGAGTGCCAGGCTCTGTCAAAGGCTTGCTGAATGTCTAGAAAGATACCACAACAATACTTTTTTTCTTCAAAGCTACTAAGAATAGTTTTAACCACACGATGGCATTGTTCTGGAGTTCCGTGCATCTGTCTAAAACCAAATTGATGATCTGGTAAAATCGATTGACGTTCCAACTCTGGCATTAATCTTCGAAGAAATATTCTTTCGAGTATTTTCGAGAAAATTGTCAGCAAACTTATTGGTCTGTACTAGGATAACTCGTTTTCAGGCTTGTTTGGCTTTGGTATCATTATTATTTCAGCGCATTTCCACTGAGTGGGGAAATGGCTTAGCCTAAAGCTACAGTTAAAGATTAATACTAAGAACAGTATGCATTTTTTTGGAAGTTGTTTGATTGTCCATGCATCAATATTATCATGTCCTGCAGATTTTGAACATTTTATTCTTGAAATTTCTGCCTGAACTTCCGCGACTTTTACGGAGGGTATGGGTGTATCCATAGGACACGGGCAGTCGATGAATGCTTCGACACTCTGACGGTGGCTGATACTGTTAAGATCAAATGGATGAAATGTGGCTTTAAGATGATTGGCAAAGGCTTGTGCTTTCCTTTCGTTTGATCTGCACCATGAACTGTTAACGTCTTTTACGGGGATCTGTCGCACAGGAGGTCATTTTAAGTATTTAGTGGCCTTCCAGATGCTGTGCTTATCGTTTTTATTTGGATCAACATTCCTCAGATATTCTCCAATAGCCTCATCTTTCAACTCAGCCAATTTGGATTTAAGCTCTTTGGTTGCCTTGTTAAGAGCTGTTTTGTCATTTGGGTTCCTAGTATTTTGCCAGATTCTACGAAGCCTTCTTTTATTTTTTACCAGCTCGGAGACTATATCTGAGTAGGGTAGCTTTTTTCTCGATGGTTGGAAAATTTTATTGGTATCATGGGATGAAGCTAAGAAAGCGGCTTTATGTATTTTGCTGGTAAAGTTCTCTACAGCATCATCTAAGTCTCTTTTTGAGTTTATTTCCATATTAAGGTTTATGTTCGATTCTAGCCAAGTTTTGAACAAGTTTATGTTAGATCCTTTATGTAAAATACGTTGCATCGGACTATTGACGAAAGCAGGCATGTTGAAATTTATGATGAGAGCAGAGTGGTCTAAGCTGAGGTCATCAATGTTGTCTATCTCGAGAAGACTTGGATCGATTCCAGAATACACGGCAAAGTCAATTATGTCAGGGATTTTGTTAGGGTCTGTAGGCCAATAAGTGGGTCTGCCAGTGGACAGAACGTTGAAACTATTTTCGGTTATACTTTTGTATAGCTCGCGACCTTTGGGACTAGTAAGACGTGAACCCCACCACGGGTGTTTGGCGTTGAAATCACCACCAGCCAGAAATCTGGGGCCCTGTTTGTTGAAAAACGTGTTAAATGTCTGCTTGCTTATGCTGAAACGAGGAGTTACGACGATCTCACCACTAATGCTTGTGATTTCGATAGATGCTGCTTGAACAGAGGGCAGTGATACCGACTCCAGTACTTTATATTTTAGTGTGGACTTTATAATTATTGCAGCACCCCCGTGAGCTTTGCCATCGGGATGATTACAGATAATGGTATCAAAACCATATATTTTGAAAGAGGATTTATTGGTAAAGTGTGTTTCAGAAATCATGAGTATATCTACGTTTTTAGTTACCATAAAATGTTCTACTTCTAATTTATGATTACTGAGTCCGTTGGCGTTCCATATTGCCATCTTAAGGCTTAACTGCATAATTTAGATTGAAGGGACGTCATCATTGTCCTGAGCGCTGAGGTTAGCTCAATCTGCTTACAGATCAGTGCTTCTAGCTTTTCAAAATTGTTATGGCTAGTTGTTGTAGGGCTTTGTTGTCCTTTTGTGATATCTGCGTAGCTTATGTTGTTGTTGGGAAGTGGTTGCTCAGCATTTGACATATACATGGCATTAGTTCTGCTGTTGACCGGCCTGACTGTATCTTGTTTACAAACAAGTTCCTGATAAACTCGACAACCCTTGTAGTTGGCGGTATGGTTTTGCAGGCAATGTACACATTTTGGTGGAGAATTATAGGCTTTTTCGCAAAGAACGGTCGGATGGTCTAGCCCACACTTCACACATCTAAATGGCTTTTTGCAATAGCCTTTGGTATGGCCAAACTCCTGACAACGATGACATTGTACTAAATCGTTAAACTTTCGAGGCGGCTCAATTTTGACCACTGCACTACATAACCTATTGATATCAAAAACACTTTTATTGTTTGCTGATGGTTCAAGGTCAGAAAAGAAGACTGACATTGGCATTTTTGTTGTTTTGCTACGTGCGTTTATAATATTTCGTACAGCGTGGCCTTGTTGAGCTAACTCACGTATTATGTCTTCTTTAGGTGTAGAGAAATGAATGTTTTTAATTACAATTCTATAGGGTTTGTCCTCTTTTAGCTGATAAGTGTGGAAAACAATGTTATTAGTGTCAAGATAAGCCACTAGTTTTCTGTAGGAGTCACTATTTGTGGGCATCACTCTAGCTTGTCCATCTCTCCCGGACTTGTACGTAAAGTTTTCTCTGCCAATTAGCAATGAGAAGCTAGTGATCATTTTATTAATATCTTGTACATTTGGTATGAAAATTGTGGGAGGTTTATGAGTGACACTTTCAGTTGTTGCTGGTTCTTGTTCATTACTATTGTTGTTAGCATTGCTGACATCAGTTTGGGTGTTTGTGTCTAGCAAAGAAAACCGGTTTGACGTATTTGGTGTATTGTTTGGTCTTTGTTGTTTTTTTGATAGAACTGGAGATTCAATAATTTTGCGCTTAAATGCTTTATGCTGGTACATGCTTTGCCAGCCTCCGCTGTCATCACACATACCGACCGAATCAGCGTCTTCGTCACCCATAAGGTTGTTTTTGTTTTTATACTCAGTTGAGCAGAGCTCACAGAGTATATTAAGTTTGATTGGATAACGGTTGGTTGTACATATATAAAGGAATCGAGATAGATATAGACTTCCATATATCAAAATAATCAGGATCCAGAAAAAATTTGATTGAGCCATGTCCGTCCGTCCTTCCGTCCGTCCGTCCGTCCGTCCGTTAACACGATAACTTGAGTAAATTTCGAGGTATCTTGATGAAATTTGGTACGTAGGTTCCTGAGCACTCATCTCAGATCGCTATTTAAAATTAACGATATCGGACTATAACCACGCCCACTTTTTCGATATCGAAAATTTCGAAAAACGGAAAAAATGCGATAATTCATTTCCAAAGGCGGTTAAAGCGATGAAACTTGGTAGATGGGTTGACGTTATGACGCAGAATAGAAAATTAGTAAGATTTTGGACAATGGGCGTGGCACCGCCCACTTTTACAAGAAGGTAATTTAAAAGTTTTGCAAGCTGTAATTTGGCAGTCGTTGAAGATATCATGATGAAATTTGGCAGGAACGTTACTACTATTACTATATATGTGCTAAATAAAAATTAGCAAAATTGGATGAAGAACACGCCCACTTTTTAAAAAAAAAAATTTTTTAAATTCAAATTTTAACAAAAAATTTAATATCTTTACTGTATATAAGTGAATTAAGTCAAAATTCAACTCCAGTAATGATATGATGCAACAAAATACAAAAGAAAATTTCAAAATGGGCGTGGCTCTGCCCATTTTCATTTATTGTGTCTAGAATACTTTAATGCCATAAGTCGAACAAAAATTTACCAATCCTTTTGAAATTTGGTAGGAGCATAGATTCTATGACGTTAACTGTTCTCTGTGAAAATGGGCGAAATCGGTGGAAGCCACGCCCAGTTTTTATACACAGTCCACCGTCTGTGCTTCCGCTCGGCCGTTAATACAATAATTTGAGCAAAAACCGATATATCTTTACTAAACTTAGCCCACGTACTTATCTGAACTCACTTTATCTTGGTATAAAAAATGGCCGAAATCCGACCATAACCACGCCCACTTTATCGATATCGAAAATTACGAAAAATTAAAAAAATGCCATAATTCTATACGAAATACGAAAAAAGGGATGAAACATGGTAACTGGATTGGTTTATTGACGCAAAATATAACTTTGGAAAAAACTTTGTAAAATGGGTGTGACACCTACCATATTAAGTAGAAGAAAATGAAAAAGTTCTACAAGGCGAAATCAACAGCCCTTGGAATCTTGGCAGGAATACTGTTAGTGTTATTGAATATATAAATAAATTAGCAGTACCCGACAGATGATTTTCTGGATCACCTGATCCACATTTGGTCGATATCGCGAGAACGCCTTCACATATACATCTAAGGGCCACTCGCTTTTAAAACCCTCATCAATACCTTTAATTTGATATCCATATCGTACAAACACATTCTAGAGTCAACCCTGGTCCACCCTAATGGAGATATCTCGAAAAGGCGTGCACCTATAGACCTAATGCCCACTCCCTCTTAAAATGCTCAGTAACACCTTTCGTTTGATACCCATATCGTAAAAACATTCTAGAGTCACCCCTGGCCCACCCTAATGGCGATATCTCGAAAAGGCGTCCACCTATAGACCTAATGTCCACTCCCTCTTAAAATGCTCAGTAACACCTTTCCTTTGATACCCATATCGTACAAACATTCTAGAGTCACCCCTGGCCCACCCTAATGGCGATATCTCGAAAAGGCGTCCACCTATATACCTAATGCCTACTCCCTCTTAAAATGCTCAGTAACACCTTTCGTTTGATACCCATATCGTACAAACATTCTAGAGTCACCCCTGGCCCACCCTAATGGCGATATCTCGAAAAGGCGTCCACCTATAGACCTAATGTCCACTCCCTCTTAAAATGCTCAGTAACACCTTTCCTTTGATACCCATATCGTACAAACATTCTAGAGTCACCCCTGGCCCACCCTAATGGCGATATCTCGAAAAGGCGTCCACCTATAGACCTAATGCCCACTCCCTCTTAAAATGCTCAGTAACACCTTTCGTTTGATACCCATATCGTACAAACATTCTAGAGTCACCCCTGGCCCACCCTAATGGCGATATATCGAAAAGGCGTCCACCTATAGACCTAATACCCACTCCCTCTTAAAATGCTCAGTAACACCTTTCGTTTGATACCCATATCGTACAAACATTCTAGAGTCACCCTTGGTCAACCTTTATGGCGATATCCCGAAAAGGCGTCCACCTATAGAACTGAGGATTACTCCCTTTTAAAATACTCATTACCACCTTTCATTTGATACCCATATCGTACAAACACATTCTAGAGTCACCCTGGCCCACCCTAATGGCGATATCTCGAAAAGGCGCCCACCTATAGACCTAATGCCCACTTTCTCTTAAAATGCTCAGTAACACCTTTCGTTTGATACCCATATCGTACAAACATTCTAGAGTCACCCCTGGCCCACCCTAATGGCGATATCTCGAAAAGGCGTCCACCTATAGACCTAGTGCCCACTCCCTCTTAAAATGCTCAGTAACACCTTTCGTTTGATACCCATATCGTAAAAACATTCTAGAGTCACCCTTGGTCCACCTTTATGGCGATATCTCGAAAAGGCGTCCACCTATAGAACTAAGGATTGCTCCCTTTTAAAATACTCATTACCACCTTTCATTTGATACCCATATCGTACAAACACATTCCAGAGTCACCCCTGGCCCACCCTAATGGCGATATCTCGAAAAGGCGTCCACCTATGGACCTAATGCCCACTCCCTCTTAAAATGCTCAGTAACACCTTTCGTTTGATACCCATATCGTACAAACATTCTAGAGTCACCCCTGGCCCACCCTAATGGCGATATCTCGAAAAGGCGTCCACCTATAGACCTAATGCCCACTCCCTCTTAAAATGCTCAGTAACACCTTTCGTTTGATACCCATATCGTACAAACACATTCTAGAGTCAGCCCTGGTCCACCTTTATGGCGATATCCCTAAATGGCGTCCATCCATAGAACTATGGCCTACTCTCTCTTAAAATACTCTTTAATACCTTCCATTTGATACACATGTCATACAACCACATTCCAGGGTTACCCTAGGTTCATTTTCCTACATGGTGATTTTCCTTATTTTGTCTCCATAGCTCTCAACTGAGTATGTAATGTTCGGTTACACCCGAACTTAACCTTCCTTACTTGTGTTTTTTTTTTTTTGTTTTTAGTTCACACGACTATTTGTTTACAAGAATGCAATTTTAAGTTCACACGGGTAAAAACGCTCTGTGTATGACCGCACTCACTGAGTTTACGATAAGAACTGAAATGAAATTAATAAAAAAATATATTTTGGGTAGAACGAAGTTTGCCGGGTCAGCTAGTATAAAATAAAAATGGCAAAAAACGCCCTTATCTGAACGATCGGTTGTATCGGATATATATTATATATAGCTCCGATGGAAATGATTTTTACAGGAAATCTTCTATGATATATTTAAATAAATATCACCAAGTTTCACGTTTTTATATTAGAAACTAAGGGAGAAATGGCCAAAAATCTTTCTATCTGAACGATCGGTTGTATGGGATATATACTATATATAGCTCCGATCGAAGTGATTTTTATAGGAAATCTTCTATGATATATTATAATAAATATCAGCAAGTTTCACGTTTTTATATAAGAAACTAAGGGAGAAATGGCCAAAAATCTTTATATGAACGATCGGTTGTATGGGATATATACTATATATAGCTCCGATCAAAGTGATTTTTTCAGAAAACCTTCTATGATATATTAAAATATGTATCACCGAGTTTCACGTTTATACTTTCTAAATTAGGGGAGAAATGGTCAAAAATATTTCTATCTGAAGGATCGGTTGTATGTGATATAACTATATATAGCTCCGATCAAAGTGATTTTCCCAGGATATCTTTTGTGATATTTTAGAATATATATCACTGAGTTTCACGTTTGTACTTTCCAAATTGCGGCAGGAATGACGAAAATCGTCTTATCTGAACGATCGGTTGTATGGGAGATATATGTTATAGTGGTCCGATCCTACCGGATTCTACAAATGTCTAATATAATACAAAAATACATCCTTGTGCCAAATTTCATTGAGATATCTCAAAATTTGAGGGACTAGTTTGCGTTCAAACAGACAGACGGACGGACAGACGGACATGGCTATATCAACTCAGTTCGTCGCCCTGATCAATTCGGTATACTTAGTGGTGAGTCTATCTTCTATATTTCTCAACGTTACAAACATCGGACCAAAATTAATATACCATTTCATGTTCTTGAAAGGTATAAAAATTGCTCAATTTACTTTAGCAATAATGCCATTAACTCAGTTCAATGTTTTACCTCAATGTTTACCGAAATTGTTGTACGTGTTACTTTTACTTTGACAGATATTGATCATTTGCCGTATAGGCCACAATCAACCGACTATGTCCTGCGGAAATTCAATGGAGCCTTTGCTCCATTTGCTTTCACGATATAAACGCATCTTTCAATTTTTTCGCGTATAAAAATTATTGAGAAAAAATCCAATGATAAACAACCATATTTGTAAAACTCATGGTAAAAGTGGCGTTGAACACATTGCATGTCACAATAAACATCAAAATGCGATTATAGCAGAACGTTGCACGCAGTTACAGTTGTGTGTACCTGTGTATGTGTATGTGCGTATGATTTAAACGCGTATAACCCAACGCAATCAAATATGCTGAGCAGTAGTTGAACGTTTACAATATAAAACGAATGTCAACTTCAAAAAAATACATCAAATTAAAAATATACCTTTCACAATAAGCTTTATGAAATCATTAAGATAAATGAAATAATTAAAATAGGCCTTTCACACTAACCCTTCCGATGCCTTGAAAAAAGATTTAAAAAAAAAAGTTGATGGATTAATAAGGCAAGTTTTCAATACTACAGCGCTCAAACTCTCGTATAAAATAAAAAATCGTAATGATTTATTTATTGCTCTACTGAATACCTCATCGAGTCAAAAATCTGCTCTTCTTCGGAATTTATTTTCAATGTATTGACTGACAACAAAAATTATACTATGTATTTTAAAAATTTCTTTAAAAACTGAAAAATAAAAAATTACACAAATTTTAACTTCTTGCTCGATTTGCAGCAAAAGAGGAAGAGAGAGATAGAGAGAGATATTTTGGGGAAAAAATAAGTAACCAGTTCTAAAAAAGTACCGGGAACCGAAAAACTACTCGGTTTTAAATAAGTACCCGAATCTGAAGACCTACCCAGCTCCATAAAATTATCATTATCCCAAAAAAGAATCAGTTATGTACTTGGTGCCCAGTTCTTAAAACGGATCCAGATCCTAAAAAAGACTTGATTTAAAAAAACACGCGGGCTAGGAAAAGTATTATAGTTAAAAAAAAATGCCCGGGTCTGAAAAAGTACCCGTTTCTAAAACAAGTATCACGTTCTAAACAAGAAAATGTTTCCAGCTTTGAAAAAGTACTCGGTTAAAAAAAGGGACGAAGGTCAAATAAGCACTGCTGAAAAAGTGCCCGATTTTTTAAAAAGTTGGATCCAAAAAGGGCCCGCTTTCAAGAAAAGGCCCTGAAACAAAAAACTTACCCCGCATTTCAAAAAGTAACCAGCGTTGAAAGAGTACGCTGATCCAAAGGAAGTGCCCGGTTTAAAAACATACCTTACTCTAAAAAAAAAAATACCCTTTTACGCAAAGATACTTAATTTTGAAAATGAACAAGCCCCTAAAAAATATCAGGATCCGAATAAGGATCCGCTTTTTTTCTTCTGAAAAGTAAACCGAATGAAAAAAGTGCCCGGTTCTAAAAAGTACAGTAATCCAAAAAATTTTCTGCTGCTGAAAAAGTACCCGGTTCTAAAAAGTGTTGCGATCCATAAAACTATCCTGTTTTTAAAAAGTACCCGAATTCAAAAAATTAATCGTATTTAAAAAAAAGGATCCGGTTTCAAATATTTAAGTTTTACGAATACGAAAAAGCACCCAGTTCATAAAAACTGACAGGTTTTCAAAAACTACCCGGATTGGAAAAAGCTCCCGATTCCCGAAAAGGTACCTGGTTCTAAAACAAATTTGAATGTGAAGATATCCACAAATATGATAAAAACATGAAACCTGTAATCAAATTGATTTTGAATTGAATTGAAATTTACAGAATCAAGCTTCTAGTGATATAAAAAACACGACAATTAGGGAAAATGCTAATAAAGAAAAGATAAATAAAAATGTCAATATTGATGTGCACGCCAATATCAATTTGAATTTCAATTTATCTTCAAGTGGCCCTGCTCGGGCGCCACTCAAGATCTTATGATATTACCCTGTTGTAAAAAATTTTCGCCGGCTAAGATTAAATATGTCCAGGCCGAAAAAAATCCAATTGGCCCCCGTATCTATTACGCAGCAGAAGAATTGGGATATCTCAACTGAATTAGAAAACACAGTTGGATTAAGGCTTTAACTGCATTGCTTCCAACAAGCGATGATGTTGATATTTTTCTGGCCAAATTTACAGGTATTTTTTTTAGATTTTGGCAGCAGTATTATTTTTGGCTTTTTAATAAGGACTACGAAAACTTCGATAAAGAATATATTCTACGTCAAAACGTAGCAAACCCCGAAAAATATGTACGTCTAAACTCTCTTAACCATATTATATGTAACAATAATAAAAGCAACAACCAACTAAGCAAAGCCAATAGCGCTGGCCATCAGCTATTCACGTGTGGGCAATGGTAGTAAATGACGTCTGATGGCTGACGTCAACGTGTCACATACCACACGCCGCAAGCCGTGTGCCACATAAAATGAAGTGCAACGATGATTTCCGCAGCATTAAGCTCAACACGCGAAATATGCGTTGTTGCTGCTCTTTGTTCGAACTGTTTTTTGTTTTTTTTTCGTTTGACAATGCTCTATCTTGTTTTCGTTTCTATCTCAGCACTTTAACATTTTTTTTTACTGAATATGCGATTTTCCATGCTACTGTTATTGCGGTAGTTGCAACATTTTCCTCTGTATTTGCATCGCTGCTCTTTTTATGGGTTCATTCCAGCAATTTTTGTTGCCTCTGTTGGTTGCATTGTAAGCTGTTTTGCATTGTTATAATTTTTTTTTTTTTGAAAGTCATTCATAATATCCATCAATTAAAGCGGAAAGGTATTCATGCAAAAAGTTCCTTGATAGGTTACAAATTTACTTACAGAACATAAAATTTAGAAATTTGTCACGGTGTGAAACAGTTTTCTTGCATTTCGTGGCAAAGGCACTACTTTGTTGATATGAAGTTATTTTTTGATTTTTGCCTTAAGCTTATGCCAATTTTTCAAAGATAGCCTAATAGTCTGTAATATGCACCAAAGCGACGGCCGTCGTGGTGTGGGGGTAACGTGCTCCGCTCTCCGCATCGAAGGTTTAAGTTTTAAAGCGACATCAAAAACTTAGAAGAAATTTCTTCTTTTTTTTTGAGCGGGGTTGCCCATTTGCAGTGTTTTAACAAAAACTCCGCATGTATTTCTGCCAAGAAAAGCTTCAAAGTAAAATTAACAAGCCTTGCACCTTTCATTCGTAGTTTGCACAAAATAGATTCATATGCCCAGTCCTACCCACTTGCAGGAAAAATTAAATCGCACAAGATGTAAATTGAAAGAGAAGCTCAGTATTAATATCCCCAAAAAAAAAAAAAAAAATCGCACCAAGAATTTATTTTGGTCAAAATGTTGCCATTTTAGGGTATTTTAACTAGAAACAAGTAAGGAAGGCTAAGTTCGGGTGTAACCGAACATTACATACTCAGTTGAGAGCTATGGAGACAAAATAAGGGAAATCACCATGTAGGAAAATGGACCTAGGGTAACCCTGGAATGTGGTTGTATGACATGTGTATCAAATGGAAGGTATTAAAGAGTATTTTAAGAGAGAGTAGGCCATAGTTCTATTGATGGACGCCATTTAGGGATATCGCCATAAAGGTGGACCAGGGCTGACTCTAGAATTTGTTTGTACGATATGGGTATCAAATGAAAGGTGTTACTGAGCATTTTAAGAGGGAGTGGGCCTTAGGTCTATCGGTGGACGCCTTTTCGAGATACCGCCATTAATGTGGACTAGGGGTGACTCTAGAATGTGTTTGTACGATATGGGTATCAAATGAAAGGTGGTAATGATTATTTTAAAAGGGAATGGGCTTTAGTTCTATAGGTGAACGCCTTTTCGAGAAATCGCCATAAAGGTGGACCAGGGGTGACTCTAGAATATGTTTGTACGATATGGGTATCGAATGAAAGCTGTTAATGAGTATTTTGAAAAGGGGTGATCCTTAGTTCCATAGGTCGACGCCGTTTCGAGATATCGCCATATCAAACGAAAGGTGTTACTGATCATTTTAAGAGGGAGTGGGCATGAGGTCTATAGGTGGACGCCTTTTCGAAATATCGTCATTAGGGTGGGCAGGGGTGACTCTAGAATGTGTTTGTACGATACGACGAAAGGTGTTACTGAGCATTTTAAGAGGGAGTGGGCATTAGGTCTATAGGTGGACGCCTTTTCGAGAAATCGCCATTAGGGTGGGCCAGGGGTGACTCTAAAATGTTTGTACGATATGGGTATCAAACGAAAGGTGTTACTGAGCATTTTAAGAGGGAGTGGGCATTAGGTCTATAGGTGGACGTCGGTCATTAGGGTGGGCCAGGGGTGACTCTAGAATGTTTGTACGATATGGGTATCAAACGAAAGGTGTTACTGAGCATTTTAAGAGGGAGTGGGCATTAGGTCTATAGGTGGACGCCTTTTCGAGATATCGCCATTAGGGTGGGCCAGAGGTGACTCTAGAATGTGTTTGTACGATATGGGTATCAAATGAAAGGTGGTAATGAGTATTTTAAAAGGGAGTAATCCTTAGTTCAATAGGTGGACGCCTTTTCGAGATATCGCCATAAAGGTGGACCAAGGGTGACTCTAGAATGTTTGTACGATATGGGTATCAAACGAAAGGTGTTACTGAGCATTTCAAGAGAGAGTGGGCATTAGGTCTATAGGTGGACGCCTTTTCGAGATATCGCCATTAGGGTGGGCCAGGGGTGACTCTAGAATGTTTGTACGATATGGGTATGAAACGAAAGGTGTTACTGAGCATTTTAAGAGGGAGTGGACATTAGGTCTATAGGTGGACGCCTTTTCGAGATATCGCCATTAGGGTGGGCCAGGGGTGACTCTAGAATGTTTGTACGATATGGGTATCAAACGAAAGGTGTTTCTGAGCATTTTAAGAGGGAGTGGACATTAGGTCTATAGGTGGACGCCTTTTCGAGATACCGCCATTAGGGTGGGCCAGGGGTGACTCTAGAATGTTTGTACGATATGGGTATCAAACGAAAGGTGTTACTGAGCATTTTAATAGGGAGTGGGCATTAGGTCTATAGGTTGACGCCTTTTCGAGATATCGCTATTAGGGTGGGCCAGGGGTGACTCTAGAATGTTTGTACGATATGGGTATCAAACGAAAGGTGTTACTGAGCATTTTAATAGGGAGTGGGCATTAGGTCTATAGGTGGACGCCTATTCGAGATATCGCCATTAGGGTGGGCCAGGGGTGACTCTAGAATGTGTTTGTACGATATGGATATCCAATTAAAGGTACTAATGAGGGGTTTAAAAGCGAGTGGCCCTTAGATGTATATGTGAAGGCGTTCTCGGAATATCGACCAAAATGTGGACCAGTTGATCCAGAAAATCATCTGTCGGGTACTGCTAATTTATTTATATATGGAATACCACTAACAGTATTCCTGCCAAAATTCCAAGGGCTGTTGATTTAGCCTTGTAGAACTTTTTCATTTTCTTCTACTTAATATGGTAGGTGTCACACCCATTTTACAAAGTTTTTTCCAAAGTTATATTTTGCGTCAATAAACCAATCCAGTTACAATGTTTCATCCCTTTTTTCGTATTTGGTATAGAATTATGGCATTTTTTTATTTTTCGTAATTTTCGATATCGATAAAGTGGGCGTGGTTATGGTCGGATTTCGGCCATTTTTTATATCGCGATAAAGTGAGTTCAGATAAGTACGTGTGCTAAGTTTAGTAAAGATATATCGATTTTTGCTCAAGTTATTGTGTTAACGGCCGAGCGGAAGGACAGACGGTGGACTGTGTATAAAAACTGGGCGTGGCTTCAACCGATTTCGCCCTTTTTCACAGAAAACAGTTATCGTCCTAGGAGCCAAGCCTCTACCAAATTTCACAAGGATTGGTTAATTTTTGTTCGACTTATGGCATTAAAAGCATCCTAGACAAATTAAATGAAAAAGGGCGGAGCCACGCCCATTTTGAGATTTTCTTTTATTTTTGTAATTTGTTGCAACACATCATTACTGGAGTTGAATGTTGGCATAATTTACTTATATGCTGTAAAGATATTAACTCTTCTTTTAAAATTTTAATTTAAAAAAAATTTTTTTTAAAAAGTGGGCGTGGTCGTTCTCCGATTTTGCTAATTTGTATTAAGCAGACATAAAGTAATAAGGGTAATATTCCTGCCAAATTCCATCATGATATCTTTAACGACTGCCAGATTACAGCTTGCAAAACTTCTAAATTACCTTCATTTAAAAGTGGGCGGTGCCACGCCCAATGGCCAAAATTTTACTAGTTTTCTATTTTGCGTCATAAGTTCAACTCACCTACCAAGTTTCGTCGCTTAATGCGTATCTGGTAATGAATTATCGCACTTTTTTGATTTTTCGAAATTTTCGATATCGAAAAATTGGGCGTGGTTATTGTCCGATATCGTTCATTTTAAATAGCGATCTGAGATGAGTGCCCAGGAACATATATACCAAATTTCATGAAGATACCTCAAAATTTACTCAAGTTATCGTGTTAATGGCAGACGGACGGACGGACGGACGACTGTGTATAAAAACTGGGCGTGGCATCAACCGATTTCGCCTATTTTCACAGAAAACAGTTAACGTCGTAAAGTCTACTCCCCTACCAAATTTCAAAAGGATCGGTTAATTTTTGTTCGACTTATGGCATTAAAAGTATCCCAGACAAATTAAATGAAAAAGGGCGGAGCCACGCCCATTTTGAAATTTTCTTTTATTTTTGTGTCTTGTTGCACCATATCATTACTGGAGTTGAATTTTGACATAATTTACATATATAATGTAAAGATATTAAATTTTTTGTTAAAATTTTACTTTAAAAAAAAATTTTTTTTAAAAGTGGGCGTGGTCCTTCCCCGATTTTGCTAATTTTTATTAAGCGTACATATAGTAATAGTAGTAACGTTCCTGACAAATTTCATCATGATATCTTCAACGACTGCCAAATTACACCTTGCAGAAGTTTTAAATTACCTTCTTTTAAAAGTGGGCGGTGCCACGCCCATTGTCCAAAATTTTACTAATTTTCTATTCTGCGTCATAAGTTCAACTCATCTACCAAGTTTCGTCGCTTTATCGGTCTTTTGTAATGAATTATCGCACTTTTTCGGTTTTTCGAAATTTTCGATATCGAAAAAGTGGGCGTGGTTATAGTCCGATATCGTTCATTTTAAATAGCGATCTGAGATGAGTGCTCAGGAACCTACATACCAAATTTTATCAAGATACCTCAAAATTTACTCAAGTTATCGTGTTAACGGACGGACGGACGGACGGACGGACGGACGGACGGACGGACGGACATGGCTCAATCAAATTTTTTTTCGATCCTGATTATTTTGATATATGGAAGTCTATATCTATCTCGATTCCTTTATATATGTACAACCAACCGTTATCCAATCAAACTTAATATACTCTGTGAGCTCTGCTCAACTGAGTATAAAAAGGAGATACCGAAATATGAACCGGTTCCCACGACACAGAATCTCGAAATTTTGGTATTTCTTCTCTGAGACTAATTTCGAGTATGCGAGTCCTTAGCCGAACTAAACAACGCCTGATTGTGTGACTATTGAACTTGGCTGGATCATGTTCCACCTTATAGTAGGGTGGCCTGAAGTCGATGGCCAAGAAGTGCTAAGCGCACCGTGGCCATTTGATGATTAACATCTATATGGAATACTCGGCTGTTTTCAAAAATTATTACCCCGATACCCCTCTGCCGCAGAAGGGTGGTATTATCACATCAAGGGGAGCTGATATTCAGCATAATTAATAAAAAACCAGTGAGCCCCCACTATCGGACAAGTGATCAGAATGGGTCGCTAAAATGTGAACTAACGTAAGGCGTGGGAGATATTAATAAACGGGTCGCTTTTTATGAAGATGATATTACTACAAGTGAGGAAATTCTATCACCCGGGGAGCCAGTACCAGGTGAAGCTGTAGAGCAAAAACACTTATGAAGGATGGAACGATGTGCTAATAGTATAGGGCAGCATTATGATTTGTGCAGCGCTTGTGGGCTGTAGTCGACGCAACTGCCCTGGAGAGTGGTCACTTGTAAATAGCATTAGAGGAGGTGGAAGTAGTGTCAAGTTAGTTGGCATACATGAAATTTGCTATGGAAAACCCTCGCTACAGAAGTCGGTATTAGAGGAAGGAAGCTCGCATTGGTTAGAAGCAACAAGTCTGACTTTTAGTGGTACAAAAAACGCACCCTTGGGGCAGCATCCGCTAAAGACACGGATGAAGTTGAAAATCGAGCAGCTGTGGTTTGGCCTAAAACGTTCAACTTTGCCATACTAAATCGTTCCCGAGATATTAGGGCAAGCACTTTAATAGTGCCTGTTATTGGAACATATCGGATTTGAATACGGCAAATGTTATTCAACATCGATAACACTCTCTAGATACTTAGCGGAATGTCCTAGTCGCTACAACCACAACAATAATAAAAGGAGCCCAATAGTGGGCAAGCAAGTACCTCTTCAGCAGGAGTCTGAAATCTACAGCACTAGTATTATTCCCTCATTGCGAATGCGAAAGTACAATCAAAAATACTGACAACTTGTCCATAACAGGTTTTCACTGATAGTCCTAAGGAAGGTAGCGCTGAGACCCCCGTTACCAAGAGGATGAGTGAGGTGTGGATTGCTTCTAAACATTATTTCTACTGGAAGAAACAGATTGGAAGATAACAAATGTAAATACGTAATATCGAATATGTGTAAAAAAATATCTTCACCAGCATAAAACGCTGAAAATCAGTAGCCTTCGGCTCACAAAAATTCGTCAGAACGAAATTTAAAATGTTATGAATATTCCTCAAGTCTCCAGCTGGGACTTTTTAAGCAAATTCTTGATGCTGAAAATCATCCCAGCTTGATATGTTGCCAGTTTGGTTCTAGAAAAAGTTGGTATCAGTCCTAATCACGTTAACTTTACATTGACCCATTATAAATACACACATACATGGGTTAAAATTCGCCCTCGCATTAAAATGACAATAACAACCCATATTTACTTAACATATGTACACACATACATATTTATATAGACAGAATTGTTAACGAAAATGTTTCCGGTCACGTTTGCTCAAATTACGCTCTAAAAACAATAAACACTCGTCAAAAGAGCAACACCAGAAAAAGCAACAACAATATCTAAAAACACAGAAGATATATGAAAAATTAAAAAAAAAAAAAAAACAAGTAAGGACGGGACTGTCTTCGGCTGTGCCGAAGACTTCATACCTTTCATGAATGGGGCTGAACAATAATCTTATCCCGTTCGTAATCTCCAAGTAATCGGATGTATAAGATAAGAAATATATAGTGAACAGATTTGGGAGATAAATATAAAATAACAAAAAGACAAAAAACCCCCTTACCTGAACGATCGCTTGTATGGGATGTATACTATATATAGCTCAGATCGAAATGATTTTTACAGGAAATCTTCTGTGATATATTAGAATAAACATCACCAAGTTTAGCGTTTTTATATTGGAAATTAAGGGAGAAAATGCCAAAAATCTTTCTATCTGAACGATCGGTTGTATGGGATATATACTATAAATAGCTCCGATCAAAGTGATTTCTTCAGAAAATCTTCACGTTTATACTTTCTAAATTGCGGCAGGAATGACCAAAATCGTCTTATCTGAACGATCGGTTGTATGGGAGATATATGTTATAGTGGTCCGAGCCTACCGAATCCGACAAATGTCTAATATAATACAAAAATACATCCTTGTGCCAAATTTCATTGAGATATCTCAAAACTTGAGGAACTAGTTTGCGTTCAAATAGACAGACGGACAGACAGACGGACGGACGGACAGACGGACATGGCTATATCAACTCAGTTCGTCGCCCTGATCAATTCGGTATACTTAGTGGTGAGTCTACCTTTTATATTTCTCAACGTTACAAACATCGGACAAAAGTTAATATACCATTTCATGTTCATGAAAGGAATAAAAATACTGAAGAAAATTTGCCAACAACATAATATTGTCAACTACAAAGGTACACACTCACACACGCTCACACATTTTTTTTCTACATGTCTCCGAATGTGTTATCCACTGTTTTGAGTTTATTTATTCTTTGTCAGCATTAATTCGTCGCCAGTTGTCAACGCTACCCCAGCAAAACTAAACCAGATTGTAGAAACAACATAAATATATGATACATACATATATATGTGAGTGTATATGGGGAAATGTTGCTAGAAATAGGGAAGGAATATCTTGGTTTGATTTCCCATCTTAGTTGAGGTTGATATTTTTGTTTCCCAACCACGTGTCAAAAGCAATTGGCTGACGGGCAATGAAGAGAATGTGAAATCGTCTTTGGTGGTGTTAACAGAAGGTGGTATTTTTAACATTTGCTTAAATATAAACAAAGTGAAGTGAGAAGCGTTCCTAGCAAAATAAAAAAACCTCTTTCATTTGAGAAAAATAAATGTTTTGCTAGAAAAATCAATCTTAATAGGAAACCAGTATACCGTATGCATCTGTTTAGGCCTACTGTTACAGTGGTGCCTTAACGGATTTTAAGATAATATCCAACCTTTTATACTTTGTCTAAGCTCATGGAATTTTAAACAAGGGGAGGTGGCTTCAAAAAAAAGGCATTATCAAATTTTTTGCTCATATCATCAGTTAAAATTTGAGTGCACTAACATGGCTCCCTCAAAATTTCCTTGATTAGTTCAGCACATTTGATGGACAAAGGAACACCATGCTCCCAAAACAATTTGCGGGCCTTTATGACGAAGTAAGATTTTATTTCGTGTTCGGATGGAGTAGAATTTCGATCTTGTTGGATTATTGGGATATTACTCCAAATTTCTTTATCAGGCCATCAGAGAACTTTTTTTGTTCATTCCGGGACTATTTCAGGATTATTCGGAAATTATTCAAGGACCATTGGGAGACCATTCTTCAATCGTTTCGGGATCTTTTCAGTAAAATTTTGATATAGCTTTCGGCATTCCTCCGGGGTTATTTCGCAATCAATTTTGACACTGCCTCAGTATCATTTGGGGAATTTACAGCAATCATTTCTAAACCATTTGAGGAATATTAAAGAATAATTTCTTGATAGTTTCGAGACTTTTTCAGGTTCACCTGGGACCACTGCTGGATCTTTACAGGATCATATTTGGTAGTTTCAGTATGGTTTTTCCTGATCATTTCGAGGTTATTTCGAAATAATATTTGAAGATAATTTCGAGGCAAAATCTTAATAGTTACAGAACAACTTTAAAATTCTTTGAGAAGCTTTTTGGGACTATTTTCGGATATTATGACTATCATATCGACTCTATTTTGGGATCGTTTCAGGATGCTCCAAATCCATTTTGAGATCATTACGGGTCTGTTTCGAAATAATTTTTATATCTTTGCGGGACTAATTCGAAGTCCTTTCGGGGGTATTGGGGGATTTTTAAGGGATTATGTTGAGACCATTTCGGAATAATTTCAGGATTATATCCATATTTTTATTTTTGTTATCACTTCAAAACTATTTCGAGAGCATTTTGGAACTGTATCCGTTTGTATTTGAAATTTTCTTGGCATTCATTTGAACCTATTTCGGGAAAATTTCCTGTCCATTTATGGATCATTTCAGAATTATTTTAAGAGGATTTTGGGATAACTTCGAAGCCGATCGAAAATACTATTTTAGGACTGTTGCGACATAACTTTAGGAACTCGTGATACTTTTGGGACTGTTTAGAGACCTTTCTGGGATCAATTTGAAACCCTCTTAGTGTCATTTTGGAATAATTTTGAGATCATTTCGGGTTCGCTTGAGGATATTTTTCGAACTATTTCGGTATATGTTTGAGATCCTTCTGATCAATTCGAAACCCACTCGCTTTCATATCAAAATAATATAGAACTTATATAAACTTTATGAAATAGATTTACCTCCGTTCTTAAGTTTTATATTCAACGCATTCAACTACTATGTTATGGAAGTATTTATTTATGTATACATTGCTACCACTGTAAATGTAAATGATGTATAGTTGATTTAGGATAATAGAACATAAGCAAAAACACAGACTACTCACTGGAAGAAGCTACAGGCCTACCAAAATACCGCTCTCAGAACCGCCACGGGTTGTCTACTTATGTCCCCAGAACACCATCTACATAATGAGGCTAGAATATTCCCCATTAGGGAGAGAAACGAAATGCTAACCAAACAGTTCCTGTTGAATACCCAGAAATCTGGGCATCTCAACAGACATATGATTGATGAGCCAATATCACCAAGAAGCTTAAGGAGTCATCACCGAAAGCAGGTTCTCAGCGAACTCCACAAACAGGCGTCGGAACTCTGTGCCAGGAATTTACCGGTGAATCCTGTACTCAAAAAACAATACCCAAAACTAGCAGAAGAGGAATGCACTTTCTCTCGGAAAACGCGAGTCACTCTAATTCAACTATGATCTGGATACTGTAACAGCTTGAACTCTTACCTATATATTACATATGTCCTTCTTGTGGTGTGTCCCCATATGACACTACCATCTCTTTAATTGTATTGTGGAACCAATGCCTCTAACAACCCTCTCATTATGGTCGGCCCCTGTTGAAACAGCAAGTTTCTTTGGGCTCCCGTTAGAGGATATTGATGACAATTTGTGATCGTAAGCAACCATTAGATGGGGCGAAGCACTGCTACAACAAGAACGACATAAGCAGAAACAAAGCTATTCCGGAATTTTGTTTTTGGATTTCAAACATCCCGTCAGATATCCTTGTTTTAAGATAGCTGATGCCAATTGGGAGAACCAAGTGAGGTTAAGCCGTTCTACACCTGCCTCACATAAAAAAATAGGATTTCTCCCTCTTCTTTCGAATATGGGTGTAGATAAATATAATTTCTTAACCGAAACATTTTCGTCCATTCGCATAGCATGACGCAGAGCCAGCGATGCTGTTGGGCTTCTATTTGTTGAATCAACCTCATATCTGCGTAAAGCGCATACAGTTCCATATTATATTTTCTTCGATAATTGCCGTCCGCATCACGGGCGGCAATATATATCCTCCAGAGAAAGCAAAAACGCATTTCCGTCAAATAAAATTTTGGAATAACATCGGGACTTATTTTAAAACAAAGAAGTGAAAAAAAACTGCCTTGGAAAAAAAATGTTGTGTCCTTCACTGGAAAAATACAAAACTTTATAGATTTGGGGAAATAAGGCATTATGTTTGTATACATATAAACATATACATTTTTTGTGAAGGTTTATTAAGCCTAAACTAATCTTAAGGTGGATACGTTCTGAGATCATTAGACTATTAGTTCAAGATCACTTCTATATTGTTGGCAGATAAAAACATGGTCTTTTGATTGTTTCGGTAACAGATTTGGTTTATTTTTGCTGAAATTTGGTTTTGGTATACATTTTACATAAGTTTAAATAGACGAAATGATTTCAAATTAGTTTCTTCAAATCATTTTCGTTCAGAGTAAAATGATTAGTTTTATTCAAACCTGCCGTGATAATATTGAAAATATTTTCGAAGCTTTACGAAATACATACATAATTTGCATTTATCTATGTACAGCTATTTCTACACATTCACACAAAAACTCAGTTCAGCTTCCATTCTTTGCATTCTGCAATGGAAAAATCCTCGCTAAATCTGCAAGTTCATGAAAAGCAACAACACAAAAACCAAAGAAAACTCCGGACCCCAAATTACTACTTTGCAACCTCTATTTATACATTCCAGGGGGCAGCTAGTGTAAACACACAGTTAAAAGCAAACAATAAATAAAGTGAGCGTTGCACAAAAGTTAGTTATATACAAAAAAAAAAAAAAAAACAGAACAAAGAGTAAGTGAGAAGCACAAAAAGCAAAAACACAGAATGCAAATTCCTGAGCAACGCGAAATGAAATGAAAACAAAGACTCACCATCTGAAAACAACATCTAAACTGAATCACATGCTGAGCTTGCAACTGGCCCACTGCTTACCAGCGCCAGTCTTTTTGATTGCTTCAACCAGCCTTACCTATCAGGTGTTCGGTTGTGCTGCTGTCAAGATGTTGAATGCTACTACTTATCAAACATACAATTCATAGTTTTAACTTTTAATGCGCACAAACATAAGTTAAGACACACACACACACACTAATTTTTCATATTAACAAACACATACAAAAAACTCTATAATTATTCATATATTCGCGCTGATGCATTGCCTAGGGTACACCATGACGTATGATTAACATTACTATGCATTGACATTGCACACGCATAGTGCTAGAATTTTTAGAAAAGGTATCTATACCGGTACTCATATAAAATACTCGTTTCAAAGTAACGATGGTAGTACTCCGACTCAGCAAAAGGTATCGAGTATACTCGATCCAAATGAGTACTTCGGAATTTTCACCAAAAGTGAGGAAACTTTTTATTAATTTTGTTCGCATAACGGTACCTTGTAACGGCATAAACTAATCGAGATAGATATAGACTTCTATATATAAAAATGATCTGGGCAAAAAAGAAATTCATTTAGCCATGTCCGTCCGTCCGCCTGTTCGCAAACACGATAACTTGAGTAACTCATCTCAGATAACTATTTAAATGAAAAGGTGGGTTGACCTTATGGCGCAGAATAGAAAATTAGTAAAATTTTGGACAATTGGCGTGGCACCTCCCACTTTTAAAAGAAGTTAATTTGGTAGCTGAGTATGTAATGTTCGGTTACACTCGAACTTAGCATTCCTTACTAGTTTACAATGAGATCGTATGGTTTCAAATTAATAGAAAACAAGTAAGGAAGTTTTATTTTGGACGAAACCGAACATTATATACTCATTTGTGTGCTCTTACATATAATTTAAAGATACATTTAAAGAGAAACGTTACAAACATTAACTGATTTGAAAAAATTTTGATCGACTTATGTCGTTAAAAAACAAAATAATTTCTGTAAACGGAGTCATCCCTCAGTAGTGATTTGGCAAGCACTCCGAATGTATTTTTCCCATGAAAAACATCCCAGTGAAAATTCATCTGCCTTGCAGATGCCGATTAGAATAATCATAAAATATGTAGCAAAATGCAAACTGGAGGCAAGCCGGGTCTAAGTCTCCTCGGAGGTTAATGTATATCGGTATTGATTCTGGATAAGAAAGAGTTTAAACAGTTATAGTATCCAGATCGAAGTTGAGCTAGAATGACTCGCGTATCCATAGTGAGATTGCTTCCCTCATCTGCGAGTGTATTTAACTTTAAGAACGGTGTTTGCCCGGCGCTTCCTAGCATAGAGGTCCACCACCTTTTTGTGGATGTTATTGAAGACCTTTTTGTGTTCTTCTTCTACCTACAGCTGAGATCTGTGGTGCCGCATTTGCTTATAACGCTTGCCGAGATAATTTTCTAAGACCCTGCGTGGCGGGGCCTCTTTAAACATATGACCAGAATTCTGTGTATTCAACAGAAACTGTTTGTCAACCATTTCATTTCACTTCCTAATGGAGAGTACTCTCGCCTCACCATGTAGGTCGTGCTCTTGGCACATGATGTCTGCCGATCAGACAGAAGGTTTCCGGTCCACCTTTCGAGACTAGGAGGATACCCCTACAAGTCTTGCAGTAACGTGCCGTGATTGACTGTATCACAATCTTTTGATAAGCCTATCTCTACCGGTAGTATTGTTACGTACGTATATATTGAAAATTTTGTTAAGGTTGAAACTGTAAGACCCATTTTTTTAAAGTAGGGGTGGTTCTTTTCTGCATTTGATGGGATCTATATGTAATAATAAAGGCGATATTTTCACCGTGTTGCAAAATTATATCAACGGCTTTCGATTAACTGTTTGCAAAATTTTAAATTTTCTTAAAATAAAAAAAATTTATTTTGGCGGCCGCCGTGGTGTGGTTGTAGCGTGCTCCGGCTACCATTCTGAAGATTCTGGGTTCCAGCCCCAGACAAAGCAACATCAAAAATTTAATTTGAAAAAAAAAAAAAAATTCTCGTGCGGTTTCGCAAAAGTTTTCGTGATTTAATTTAATTTAATTTATTTATTTCTTACAGTTTATACTGAGCCAGCTTATACCTATATATTGTAATTAAAATATAATCTAATCTAATTAATTTATCTGCATCTATTGACTGCACAAATGGAGTGAGAGATGGGTAGCAGACGAGTGATACCAAATGCAAGGATTTTTCCAGTTGTATCTGACGCTGTTAACGTATTTAAAGAGCGAAGGCAGCATCTGAACGGCGATGCACTTACTAGAATGAGTGATGCGTTACAGTATGAGCTTCGGCTACTTTTTAATACGTAGGAAAGCTTCCTAGTGCCAGCGTAGAGTAACCGGGATTTATGCAATGCTATTGATGATTCGAAAGTTTGCCCATCTTGCATTAGAATGGCAGTATTCTACAGTAATTGTACAATTTTTGTTTAAATTCCCTTATGTTACTAGATGTAACATCATTTTGTAATTCATTGTAGAATTTTAATCCTTTATAGTACAGATTACATTTGTCTGTTTCTGGTTTATAAGCAGGTAGAGTAAAATCATTTCTTCTTCTTGTGTTTATGGAATGAACATTTCTTACACATTTTATGTTAATTTTCAAATAATCAGGCACGTTGCCTTCTATTATGTTTCTAATAAATTTCATCGTATGATAAAACAGTACCTGTTTGATGCTTAGCAAATTTAGAGTGGCGAGCATATCTCCGATAGGCGTGTCATAGCGTTTCCTAAGAATAAATCGCATAGCTCGGTTTTGTTGCTTTTGCAATTTGTAAATTTGGTTATTTCTCATAATGAAGAATAATGTTGTACAATATATGAAGTGAGGTGATTATCGATTTGTAAACCATTACCTTGTACCGTCTACTTAAGTACTTGCAGGTTCTTTGCATGAAATATATCTTTTTGGCTATTTTCCCAACCGTGCAATTGATGTGCTCACTAAAGTTGAGTTTATCATCGATTTTGATTCCTAAGTACTTAATAGAACTGGAGTTGTCGTTGTTTATATTTAGAAGTGGTAACTCATTGTTTTGAAAATTCCTTCTTGAAATAACCATACACTTTTTTTTGCTTATATTGAGTCTCAATCTATTCGAGCATAACCAATCATATACTCTATTTAAATCTTCTTGTAATTTTATATATATTTCAGTGATATTATCTCCACTAAGCATCAACAATGTATCGTCAGCAAAAAGTTTAATATCAAAGTACTTTGGAGAATTGGTTATATCATTAATATAGATACTAAACAATATAGGTGCCAGGAAAGACCCTTGCGGAAGTCCAACAGGTACCTCTCTTTTTTCAGACAGGGATGATCCAATTACAGTTCTTTGACTTCTCTTCATGATAAAGTCTTGGAACCATTTTAGCTCCGTTTCAGTAACACCTATGCTATAAAGTTTTTTTAGCAATAAATTTTGATCAATAGTCTCAAAAGCACGTTTTAAGTCTAGGAATACAGCTATTATATAATTATTTCTGCTCAGATCTTCTTTCCAGTTAGCTAAAACAAGTTTCAAGGCACTTTCACAAGAATGTTTTTTCCGAAAGCCTGATTGCTGCGGTATAATAACTTTATTATCATCTAGGTATTTCACTAGATGGTGTTTAACTACAGTTTCCAGTATCTTTTCCTCACACGCTAACGGGTTAATAGATCTTATCTCATCAGGTCTTATAGTATTCTTGACTTTCTCTATTGGTACCACAATTGAAGTTTTCCATAGGTTAGGAACTACCCCTTTGTCTAGACTTTCATTTACAATTTGATTATAAAAGTATCCCGTGTATGTTATAGAGTCCCTTATGACTCCTTCAGTTATAAGTTTTTTCCCTACTATTTTATTTTTGAATTTACTTACTGTTTCTAGTATATCGCTTGCAGATACCTTCTGAAATTTGAAAGTAAGAGTGCTACTTTCAACAGCCGAAAATGCTACGTTATTGTTATTAACTGGAATATTCGAGCTGATTTCGACTATGCTGTCGATGAAATAGTAATTGAGGGACTGGGCTATTTTATTCTCCTGAGTATATAGTTGGTCGTTTATCAATATTTTATTGATTCCATTATTTTCTTTGGACATAAATATGCTTTTCTTAAAATGCTTCCACATTGCCTTACTATCCCCAATATTATGTATGATTTTTTGTTCCATATACTTGGCCTTTTTAATCTTTATCAGACGTTTATACCTACGCTTTGCAAGGTTGTATTCGTTCCATTCACCTGTTCTGTGAGCTATTTTGTATAGATTGAATTTATATTTGTGCAGATTCGCTAGTTCAGAGTCGTACCATTTGTTCACAAGCTTCACAGCGATTTCTTTTGAGTATGTTAATGTAGTCATATCATTCGATAATGTATTGTTTAGGAATGAGATATTGTTTTCGACACTGAGATTCTCAAAGCCAGAGTAGTTAACCTGTCGTAATTGGTTGGCAAGCATAATATTCCCAAGATGTTTTGGTTCTATTAGCTCTCATTTGAAATTCTCTGTCTAACTTGATATTGAACTGTATGGTTTCATGATCAGAAATCTGATTCTCTTCCAAAATTCACATGAAATGGATTCACTGTTCGTAAAGAGCAGATTAATCATTGTTTCGGTTTGGCAAACACTCCGAGTGTATATCTGCCATGAAAAGCTTCTCAGCGAAACCTCATCTGCCTTGTAAATGCCGTTCGGAGCCGGCGTAAAACATTTAGGTCCCGTCACGCCAATTTGTAGAAAAAGTAAAAGGATACTCACGCCAGCTGTAAGAAAAGGTCGGCCTAAAATCTCTTCGGAGGTTATCGTAACTTGCATTTATTATATTCTTAATAAATTTATATTGTACACCGTAAATTTTTTCCACCCATCAAGTTTCACCACTTCATCAGTATTTGCTAAAGCATTGTTCCTTTTGTTCATTTTAGAAAGTAGGCGTAGATATAGTCTGACTTCGACAATTTTCAATACCAATATGTCGTTGACGATGCTGTAAAAGCTGATAACTCCATCGACCAAAATTTCGCAGTGGAACGAAAAAGCTATAATGCATGACAAGTTAAAACGTAATGAAATTTTATGGATTTAGCAACTTTTCATAATTTTGTTGGAGTTAGTGATTCTGTACAATAAACACATACATTTCTTTTACCATATGCAGAAATCGTTTCCCATTACCCATTATCAAAAAGTCGGTTTAAGTTAAATGCGGAGCTTTTACCGCATCGTCCATGATCTCAATTTGTGGTGTTAATTTTCTGAACTTTGTTGATCTTAAACATGTAGACCATCGGCACATGGTAAAGTATCGGGGAAAAGTATCGAGGTGAAGTATGGATACTTTACTCAGTACTTGAAAAAAGCATCGAGTACAAAATACTTGAGTATTATTTGAAAATTATCGCTACTACTCACTCAGTACTCATATCGTTCCATACACATGCATACCCGAAGCAATGCATCAACGCGCAAATATATGAATATGCATATGTACATGTAGATATATAACTTACATAACTAAACATGTACCCAGAGCTTCAAGGTAATACGTTGCATTTCTACTCACTTACTTCCATATAGTTGCTCTGCACTGCAGTACATTGACTACGATTGTGCTTGATTTTATGCATCTTTGAGTTGCACACTGGCAATGATATCCTTGGAAAATGCCCTTTTCAAGGATGAATGAAAAATTCTAAAAATAGAAAAACATAAACGCACTGTAAAGATATATTTTATTTTTATAATCTTTTATGTTTGTATATTGCATATATTGCTATAAATAGACAATCGTGCGGAAATAGTAATGGTAAGTAAAAATAGAAATGTAGGTGGCACATATATAGACTAACATATTACATACTAACTAATACCAACACAAACAACACGCAGCTATAAAATATAGAGGAACATTAACACGAGCTCATTTATGAATGTACATGTTATTTTATCGACTGAACTTACGCAAAAGTTAACATGTGTGTAACACATATTCTAAAAATAAAATTTGTGGCGACTGTTGCCGGTGACGTAGCGCCAGAAATATCTAATAACAACACGAAGGGCGTGTCGAAAAAAATTAGACTATTAGCAAATCATGACATGAAATGCGATGAGATTATATGAAGTAGAAATGGAAATGGTACAGAAATTCAAAATGCGAATGGAAGCAGAAGTGAGAGGGGGAGTAGGAGTGATAGTGAGAAAAGGAGTGTGAGTGAGAGTTATATTGGGAGTAATATTAAGAGTGACAGCGGGAGCGCGAACTGACCCCATAAGAGAAAAGATGAGAAAGACTTGAGATTGGGTGAAATTAGATGACGTGAACTGAGATAAGATGAACAGAGTTTTGCTGAGCTGGCTTATGTGCGAGTTCAAATGTATGAGTTAAATGTATGCGTTTCCGAGACAGCCAATAAATGTATCTAATTGATTTCACAAAATTGTATGGTGAGCTGAGCCAAGTTCAGCGGAGCCGAGCTGTGCTGAGATGGGCTGAGCTGAGCTGACTTCAGCTGAGCTTACCTGAGATTGATATGAAGCAAGAATGGTTCTATAAATAAGACCGGCATGTTGACGTCACAAAATAGCAAATCAATTAGACTCAAGTAAATTCTTAATCTCGAAAAAAACTACCGAAATGGTCTGATATTATTTCTAAACAGGCATAAAAGATTCCAAACTGAGGGGATTCAAGGGGGTGGGGGAGGTCGGGATAGCCTAAAAGGTTTAATGTGGTCACATTAGTCGTTCCCGAGATGGTCGGGCTAGTGCCTTAATAGTGCTTTGTTACCGGAACGTACCAGATCTACATCCGGCAAAGGACCATCAACATCGATAACACTCCCCAAAGCCTTCGGGAAGTATCTTTATCGTTAAAACAACAACAATAACCACAAAATCCCAAACTAAGTCCGAAAACATTTCTTAAATGTGCTCAAGACTAAACGATCTTCACCCAAATTTCATTTTTATGTTACCTCTAGATAGCAACTTTCAAATGTTGTGACTGCGTCCATCCTGTATACCTGTAAGGTGAATCTAAGCTGGGAGGACATGCTTCCTATGCTGACTATCGGAGATATTTTGGTAATTTCCTCGGCAAGCGTCAATGGAAGGCCCATTAATCAGATCACGTATTTTCAAAACTACTTGCTTTTCTACACAGAACATAAGGCAGTAAAAAATCACCTTTCCAAACCTCACAGACTGTTGTCAAACCATTGGTGCCTACTGGAGTGCGCTATCTCTGGAGCATCTGTGCATTAGCGTCAGCAATTACTCTTTCTTCATATTTGATCGAGTTTGGATAGTTTGGGTTTGGTTGGTACCCACAAACCCATTGAAAAATCAAAGACTACACTGTGAATAAGAATTCTCGAATTTTTCTTACGATATGCAAGAGTAGTCGTAGTAGTCGTACGGAGCAGTGTGCCTTGTTAATAGTCATTGCCTTTCTTGGCCATTTCATCAAGAAAATTCATTCCTCTAAATATTTCTGTGCTCATGGGTTCAACAAAGGGAGATAGAGAGATAGCGAGGAGCAACACCTCAGCACGATTTTCAAATTAATAAAATTGGTGTTGATCTTTTGGGACTATTTTGTCCCGAGGAAATCAAGCTGCTCTGTTTATGGCGTAAACTCTGACTAACTTATAATAAGTTATGTTATGTTATATTTAGTTATGTTATGTTTTTATGTTATGTTATGTTTTTTATATTACGTTATGTTATGTTATATTATGTTATGTTATGTTATGTTATGATATGTTTTTTATATTATGTTGCGTTATGTTATGTTGTGTTATGTTATGTTATGTTATGTTATGTTATGGAAGGTTTTTTATATTATGTTGTGTTATGTTATGTTATGTTATGTTATGTTGTGTTATGTTATGTTATGTTATGTTATGTTATGTAATGTAATGTAATGTAATGTTATGTTATGTTATAATATGTTATAATATGGTAGTTTATTTTTGCACTGAATTGTTATGCATTATTAAAGCATAAGAACAATGAGGATGAAAACATTAATACTACACAAATCAAGCATTCATATTTCTTACAGGGTTAACAAGGCGTGTGTGTGTACGTATATATTTCTTGTCAGTAAAACTCATTTTTTGTATGTAACGAGCTAAAATTAGAAACATTAAATGAGAGAAAATCAAAACAAAGAGAGAGAACGGAAAGGAACACTAACAAAGCAATCGGTGCCCAACACTGCTGTCGCTACAGTGCATTGTAAAATGAAGGATAGAGCGAGCTAGTATTGAAGGATGGCGCTAGGTCGTCGTCAGAATGAAGGAAAATAATTGTTGATGCTATTTTTAGAATTTCGACGCAGACATACATACACACACACACAAACCTAAGACAGGTAATCAAAGGGTATAACAATTGCAGCAACAAAATAACAAAAACACGTTTAATATTAAGCAAAAATCTCATTGGTAGCGAACTCGACGAAGGTTATGTAAGTGCACATGCAACCGACAGTTATGCACCGAACGGTGCGGAGTGAGCAAAATGGGTAGAGCACAAGGGCGTCGATTGCATTAAACTCGTCAAAGTACAATTGAGTTTTTAACAGAATGTTGCACATTTTTATAAACTGATGTATGTACGCATGTGTGTTGAAAGATGCCTTTGAGATGGACAGCGATGCTATCAAAGAAGAAATGAAAAGGCGAAAGGAAAGGGGAAATAATTAAATAAAAAAAATGAGCTGGTGAGAACGTTTAAAAAGAGTTTAATTGTTACGTGTTACTGTAGTGTGTGCGAAATTTTCGCATGTGGCAAGTTGGTAAATTTACGCATAAGGGTTAAAGAACAGCGTAAAATCTTGCAGAGTTTTTCGACTTGTAACGGATACAAAAGAAAATGCACGACTGCTGATGGGCAAGGCTTCATTATTCTGGAAACAAAATATTGCACAATAGCTGCAAAATTAAGTTCGTTACACGCGCCACGTTTGAAGATATCATTTCGAAGGAATATATATGTATCTACATAGAAAGGCAAGCCATATAACAGCAGGAGACCATCGAATATTTTCATTTTTTATAGGTAGCATGGCGTATAACTTTCAGTAAAGGAAATCATTTTATTCTGCACAGCGTTTAATATTACATACTGCAATAAAGAAAATATTGTTAAAGCGATAGTATGCATCTGTAAAAATGTGTCTGCAATGATGTTGCAGAGCTTCCGACTGTATATGTCCCACTAGGTTGATTTCTTCAAAACCGGAAATTGAAGAGCTATTTCAACTGATTGTAACATGCAGCTTCAATTTCACCTCTCAGTTTCGTTACCTAGCTGTTTCTCCTTACAACGTCGGTGCGCTTTATTGATATCTACATGCAGGAAAAGTTTTCCCGACGTTCGCTATATGCATCGCAGCAAGTCAATTGCAAGGACAGGTCAAGGGAGACGACTCCCAATCGACAGCAAAGCAAATAGAGCGCAAAAAATATGCATTACGTGTTTTTAGAACCATAGAGGAAGAAGTTTATTACTGCTCTGTCTTGGCCGTGTTTCGCTTTGGAGTATTCAGGGCTCTGGTTGAACCTAAAAACAAATTTCCACCCAAGATAACCTTTAATAAATCGCGGCAATGTTAAGTGGGATCGCAGGGTCTACTGTCTTCTCTAATCTCGCTTGTTATATTACATAAGCTTTCGGCGGTGCTAGAAGTTATTGGCTGCCTACACAGTAGATCTGGCAATCCTGGTCAGAGGTAAATTTGCAGAAACTGAGTGCGTTATTTTACCGGGAAGCAAAAACCAGTGCAGCAAACCGGTTCGAACCGAACCGGATCATGAACCGAACCATCCGCTATTTTGGAGCTTTGAACCGAACAACGAACCGAACCGAAGAAGGAGAAAAACTTGAGAGAAGAGAAAAGAGAGAAGGAGACTGAGAAAGAGATAGAATGAGACGAAGTTGGAGTTGAAGCGAAAAAGATGGAGGGAGGGTGAATAAAAAGATTAGGAAAAAGTGTAGAGGGCAGGGCAGAGTTAGACGGAAAAAGCTTACTAAAATGTATGCAGATAGGCCAAATTTAGGGCAGAACAACGTCTACCTGGTCTGCTAGTATTATATATATTATATAATAATAACTGTATTTTACTTGTATGCTTAGTAAGTACATATCGATGGTTGGTTGCACACGGCTCCCAAGTGACGAATTTCAAATTTTGTATACTATCAAAACTTATATTAAACATTTGAACCACTTGAACCGAACCGGTTCGGCAGTTCAGAGGTAGTCGCAAACCGGTTCAAGAACCGCTTCAAGTTTTGCCTGAGTGGTTCGAACCACTGAACCGAACCGCTTCGATTTTCGAGGCGGTTTGCAGCCCGGGAAAAACACGGTGGCCTCATATATAGCATAACTCAAAACATCGTATTACTTTGAAATTATGGACGTAACATAACATTAAAAAACTCAAAATAGCATAGCATAGTAAAACATGGCAATACATAACATAACATAACATAGCATTACATTACAGCACATAACATAACATAATATAACATAGCTTAACATATACTTTTGAAATGTAAATGTTAACATAACAGCAACATAACATAATATAACAAAACAACATAGCATAACATAACACCACATAATATAACATATCACTGCATAACATGACATAACATAAGCTTATGGAGTATAGAAACAAACCTGGCTCATTTAACTAGGCGATAAAACAATCCCGCTTTCAGGATTCTCGTGCTTGGTGTCTATCGCTGCTACTTTCGTGTATGCAAACATGGCAATACCATTTAGATTTTTTCTGCCCTACAGCTCTTTAAGAAGGAGTTCGTCCTTATAACTGTACTGCCGTCCTTAGTTCTGTACCTTCTCCATAGCTTTGCCTTCAGCCATGAAACGATGCTGGGGCTATCCTCGCATTTTGGGGATGCTCTTCCTTTCATCCCATGGATTGGACTGGACTGGTATAAACTGTTATCCACTTTGGCACCATTTAAAATAATTCCGAAGAGATTGAAAATATGCTTCTTTTGAAATTTGTTGTGAGGTGCTTCTTTTTCTTACGAATTGGCAACGTACAAGAGAGCAAGTACTGAGTCCCTGCTGTCCATCTTAAGATAACTACCCTGAAAGGAGCATCTACAGGTAACATCATATATTACCCATGGAAAAAGCACCCATTGCCAAGACTAAAACTTAAATTTCTTGTGCATCCATTATTTGTGACGCTTCCGTGCATACATCTTTTTGGACCGCTGTCCTGCACCTGACCGCCGCTGTTTGTTAGCTTCTTACTCAACTGATAGCGGGAGGTTCTCATTGCTCAACTGTTCCCTAACTGCAGTCAACTCGCTACTCCCAGCCAACCCTTCGCTAAATTGGGGACCACAATTTATCGTAGAAATACTCCACAAAATCTTCAGCTAATCCATCTTTTGTATAATGTTAAGGCTATTATGCTCACCTTCTCGCCCGCCACACCCTTGATATGAAAACCTGTTGTCCTTCAAAACTCCTGAAGCCGAGTGTGTGTATTCGATTGTTATTAGCAATTGGAATTTGTTTGAACTTGGATACCTTCGCGTCACCTCCCTGAACTTGTCTGTTCTGAAATTGCAAATCCAGCACAAATGCCATCATAAAAAATTTTTCTAGAATTTATGTTGTCTATGAAAGGAATATCCGTACATGTGAATATTTTTATTGCACTACCTTAAATTTACTACGATATAAATTTGTGTACTTTATGTCGCCATAAAGACCAACTACTTGCGCAACACGAGGTATAAAACATACCAAAATTAAATTTTTTATTATTACCTTTATATTAAGTCTCTTTCATATTTGTCCCCTCATTTCCATACGAATTTTTGACCCACGGAAAAGTCCTTTTCGGTAACTTCCCGTTGAGCTAGACACTTGATACTTAGAACATAGTTCAGATCTGGGAGACATTACAATGCAAGTGAAAAAAACCGCTGGTTGGCGCACGGATCGAGATATACAGAAAATTAATTTTAAAATGGAAATTTTGCGATCGACTTTTAACTAACTTCTCGGTGATCCAGAGACTTGAAACTTAGCTCATAGTTTGCGAGTCGATGGTACTACAATTCGTGGAAAACAAAATCCCGCCAGGTGGCAGACCAATCGAGATAAATGAAAATCCCTGAAAATCACTGAAAAAATGCAGGGAAGCTTCCGATCGATTTTTAGGTAACTTCCCGGTGAGCTGGATATATAAAATTTGAGCCGTAAGTCAGAACCCGGTAACAATGCAATGTTTTATCAAAAAAATTCCGCTAGGATCGCGATATTAGGAAAATTAATTCTAATTCCATTTTTAACTAACTTTCCGGTTACCTAGAGACTTGTAACTTAGCACACAATTCGAGACCCGGTGACAATACAATTTATAGAAAACAAAGTTCCGCTAGGTGGCGTGCTAATTGAGATAACTACAAATCCCTGAAAAACGAGGGGAATCTTGCGATCGATTTTTCAGTAACTTGCCGGTGAGATAGACTTGAAACTTGGCCCTTGGTCACACCTAGGTGACAATGCAACATTACATCAAAACAAATTCGCTACGTGGCGCGCGGATCGAGATAGTAAGAAAACAAATTTTAATTTGGGAATCTTTCAATCCATTTTTAACTAACTTTCCGGTGACCTAGATACTTGAAACTTGGCACTTAGTTAGAGGCCTGGTGGCAATACAACTTATAGAAAACAAAGTTCCGATAGGTGGCGCGATAGTCAAAATAACTGCAAATCCTTTAAAAACGGGGGAATCTTTCCATAGATTTTCGAGTAACTTCCCGATGTGTTAGAGAAATGAAACTTGGGCCGTAAGTCAGAACCCGGTGACAATGCAATATTTTATCAAGCTAGGTGGTGCACGGGTCGAGATATTGAGAAAACTAGTTTTAAATTGGGAATCTTTCAATCGATTTTTAATTTTTTTTTGGATATCTAGAGACTTGAAACCTGAAATATAGTTTAAGCCTCGGTGACAGAGCAATGTTTGGTCAAAAAGCACAAGTCGAGCTATTTAGAATATTGGGCCATACCTTCGTGGCCTCCTGAGTGTTTCAGGCGTTGTAGAATTCCCCTCGTTGAAGGCCCAACTCAATGCGCGTCCTTGCATACTTTTAGGGGTACGCAACATTCACCACGATTATTTTAGACTTTTACGCGTATGCGGATTTCACCACGATTTTCAGCTGTGCAAATTAAGTAGTTGATAAAAGAGGTGGAATTATCTTGTTATGATGCGAGGTAGAATTCTGTTGTTTTCGCCAGTGTTGTCAGTGAAAGTTCAACTAATTCTCTTAAATCTTGCTTTTTGAACAAATAAATAAAGATAAGAATTTTACTTAGGAATTAATTAAATTACTCATCAAAATTGCAATTGCCTTTTTGTAGGCAGTACTAAAAAATTTAAAATAAAAAGATGATAAAAAAATTTTAAGGATGGACCAAAAAATAGAACGCAATTTTTCATTTAATACAGACAAAGTCTTGTTGAATTTTGACTAAAAGCTTTAACCATAGCTGTTGTAATATAATTTTGGGATTTAAAATTATAAAGGTAGAGCGCGCGTTTAAATTTTATATAATCAATTAGTTAATCCCTAGAACTTGGTTTGCCTTAAACTGGAAGATTTCCCCCCACCTTTATAGTTTTAAATCCCAAAACTCTTTAAAAGAGCTATTGTTAAAGTTTTTGAGTCAAAATTCAACAAGACTTTGTCTGTATTAAAGGAAAAATTGCCTTCTATTTTATAAAGGTAGTCCTTAAAATTTTTTTATAATATTTTTTTTTTATTTATTTATTTGTTATTTTTTTTTTTTTTCAAATAAAGAATAATCAGTGTAAACAAAGCCTTAGCAATGAAAACTAAATACTTTTTTTTGTAAATATTTTTCTACAAATAAAAGCATATATTCTGAAGTAAAAATGTTTTTCAGTAACTGTGAGATAAGCAATGCAATAAGCATAAATATGTATGTTTGCATTTAAAAATAGAGAGCTGTTACCCTTAAAGCAAAAAAAGTCCACAAACTAGAACTTACCTTCATTACAGCAGAAAGTACATAAATAACAAGACACATATATCGTAATAGTAATGTACGCTAGGGTTCGGCTTATTTATGAAAGTGTAAGCATACAATCAGTTCCTACTCTGTACTCTGTCAAAATATTCGACCACGTACTTCAACGTAAATTGTTCGATTACAAAGGCAAGGTTATAGTGGAGTGTCATCATGGATTTTTCCCAGGTAGGTCTACTTCCACAAATTTAGCTTTAGTTACTAATCAAATTGTGGGTGCTTTAGAGAACTCTGAGCAACTTGACGTCATATACAGTGACTTCTCGAAAGCATTCGACAAGGTTGATCCATCTATTCTAGTACGCAAATTAACCAAGTATGGAATCAATGGAATCTTGTTGAAATTCTTCACGAGTTTTCTATCGAACAGAAAGCTTTATGTGGCAATTGGAGCCGACAAGTCATCTCTACATTCAAACGCCTGGTCAGGTATTCGGCTGGGTACCCATTGTGGCCCTCTATTATTCTTAATTTTCATAAATGATTTGCCCCAGCAATTCAAATTCGCAAAATGTTTGATGTTTGCGGACGATGTCAAACTATTTCTGATGATGCGTAATAGCTCTGACTGCACTAACTTGCAATCTGATCTGGAATCTTTTGCCGGTTGGTGCGCAGACAATAATTTATTTTTAAATACAAACAAATGCTGCGTTGTGTCTTATTCCAAAAAGACAACTGGGATATATTTTAATTACAAACTAAATGCTAAATCTCTTAATCGTTTTCAAGAGATTAAAGATTTGGGTATAATTTTTGACTCGAAACTCTCTTTTTTCAGTCATATTGACTTCATTGTTGCAAAGTACTTTGCAATGTTTGGGTTCATTAGACGAAACTCCAGGACCCTATGACGTTGAAAGAACTTTATATCTCCCTGATCAGAAGTCGTCTTGAATATTTTTCAATAATATATAATACTTTTTATGAATCTAACTCCTATAAAATTGAGAGAGTTCAAAAAGTTTTTACGAAAATTGCTTTACGGATGCTTCACTGGCCAGACGGTCTCCCATCGTATACAAGTAGGCGCAAATTGCTTGGTCTTCAGGCTTTGAACGACAGAAGAACTTGTATCTCACTCATGCTTGCCTATAATGTAATAAACTTGAAAATAAATTGCTCCGATTTATCTAATTTGTTCATTCCATATATTCCATTGCGTGATCTTCGGCATAACAGATTATTTATCGAAATAACTCATAACACGAATTATGCAATGAATGAACCTACAACTAGGACTATACATCTGGCAAACCGATTCAGTAATGTTCTTAATTTTAATAACAGCTTATATAAGTTTAAGCTTGAATTGTTTTCTATTTTGAACTAGTCTGTAAGAAAGCATGTACTTTTAGACTGAATGAATTAAATAAATAAATAAATAAAATGGACTTATATAATACTAGCTTTACCCGGCGTACGTTTTATCGACCGAATTAAATGAATGTTGCGACATCTCCCAATTCCACATTTTCTTGGTGGTGTTAGGGATTTACCTCATATAATTCCTTACTGAATTTTAATGTTCTGGAAAGTATACCTTCAGAGTTATGTAGTACCAAAAATCAAACTTGTATGGGAGGTGCCACGCCTCTGTTATATATCGAAATTATTTTTAGCCTAAAACCTTCGCTTGATGGGGGGAACCTATAGCCAAAACTTGATGATGACTGAAGTGTGGGAAATACATTTCCATAGCGAACACACATACACACAGAATTTGATTTATATATTGTAACGAATTTAGGGAAACTCCGCTTATTTTAAACCTTCTGGTAACCTTCGAATCGCTAAATTGTTGAATAAATAACTCCAATATTCAATAATGCAAAATGGTATTTATTAGACTACTTTGAAAGTGCTTCACAATAACATACTTCGCAACGAATAGCGTGCTTAATCCAAATTGATTCTTTGACTACCCAGCTTGCGTTATTTTATAATCTCTGCTGCTTCATTCGCATATTTCTTACACAGTCTAGACGTTTCGCCTGCTAGAACTGATGTACATATCTCGTACTTATCTATATACATACAAAAAGACCGGGCAGACGTTGTCCTGCCCTAAATTTGGCCAATCTGCATACATTTTAATACGCTTTTTCCGTCTGACTCTGCCCTCCTCTCTCTTTTCTTTTTTCCTAATCCTTTTATTCAATCCTCCCTCCGCCTTTTTCGCTTCATCTATCTCCATTTTCGTCTCATTCTATCTCTTTCTCAATCTACTTCTCCTTCTCTTTTTTCTCTTTTCTCTTCTCTCAATTTCTTCTTATTCTTCTACATCCCTTATTGCCTGTCCCAGAAGGTGGTATGTGTTTTATTCCAGTCCCAGTTCCAGTCCCATTCCGAGTCTCAGTCCCAGTCCTAGTCCTAATCCCAGTTCCAGTCCGTCTCTGGATAATATAGTACGCTGTACTGAAGCACTCATCAACAGCTTTCATTTGATATCCATATTGTATAAACACTGTCTAGGCATTCACTGGCCCACGTTTTGGCCTACACATCGAGACCCTAGTCACCAAGGGGTATGAAAATTACCCTCTACTAAAGCACCCATCAACAGCTTTCATTTGATATCCATATTGTATAAACACATTCTAGAGGTGCCCGGGTCCACGTTTTGGCCTATATCTCGAGACCCTAGTCACCCAGGGGTATGAAAATTACCCTCTACTAAAGCACCCATCAACAGCTTTCATTTGATATTCATATTCTGTACACACACTCTAGGGGTACCCGGGTCCACGTTTTGGCCTATATCTCGAGACCTTAGAGACACTAGAGACCTATCCTATATTTCAAGTTAGATCAAACTACACACGGGGTGCAAAACAAATTCAAAATCGGTTCAGTAGTTTAGGAGTCCATTGGCCTCAATTGTGTGACACGTGTTTTTTATGTATTAAGATATATTTGTAGTTTATCCTTTTCTCCTAATCATATGCGTAGCAGCTCATCGGCTGATGGCTAAAAGTGTGTGCGCGTAATATCTCTTCGTTCCTTATATATGTGGGTGTAAATGATGATTGATATGTTTATGTTCACAGTGTGGCTCGCTTCAATGTTTTTGTGTTGGGAGTTTATTACTAGTTATAGTAATATTCGTCGCAATATATATAGATTACAAATATATTATAAGACTGGATCTAGCTGCAAGATGCAGATTATTTCATCATAATTCTCTATAGCGGTTCTTCACTATTGTGTTCTAGCAAAAATTTCCATTTGAACTTAGAAGTATTTCGTATTAAGTCTAGCCTAGCTCACATTTTCATTACATGCAAAAACATGTTGATGACGTATTAACTAATTTAGAAAATCTATAAAACTAGTGGTCCAAAGGAGATTCTCTCCGCGAGAAGGCTTAGAATATAGGCGCAAACGGCTGAAAATTTTGGTTAAAATCTTAAACTTTTTTTCTATATAAAAAGGAGACGAAAGTTTAAAAGGGTACGAGCTTTAATGGCTGGTTTTGAACTGAAACATTTAAGTTTAAACTTTAGTCCAGAAAATTTCCATTTTTCACATTTTAATTTAAGATCAAATATACAAAAAATTAAAAGCCTTAACTCGGCAGAAAACTTTCCTAATTTTAAAAAATAAACTAAAAATTTACGATCGTGCAGCAGGTGTGCCTGTCTTAAGAGCTGAAATATACTCAAATGATTCAAGAAGTTATGTAACTTTGTGGTTATTTGAGCTTTTCGGCCGATAATTTCATGTAACGCAATTAATAGCTTCCAGCCAACCCAATTGTGAACCTCGCCTACCCGTAGCGAGTCCTGGTCTTTTAGCAAGCAAGACTCTGAACTAGAGTGTGGTAGCGAGATCCCTTAGAGTTTCAATGTGGTTATATTAAATTAATAAATTAAAATTAAGTTCCCAAAATGTTCGGGTTATACCTTAATGGTGCTTTTTATCGGAGCGTAAGCAGGTATATATCCGGCAAAGGATCATCATTATCGATAAAAATTTCCAAAGCCATGGTGGGATTATTTTATTGCTTTAACAACAACAACAAAAACAACATGGGATATCTACGTTCTATAAAGTTCTGCCGAATTCAATTATTAATAGATAACATTAATGCTTCCTTAAAGCATTGAATATTGTTCTCACACTAGAAGGCGCCATTTATCATCTTGTATCACAAACTATAAAAGGAACCGCCAAAACTTGTGCGATTTCAAAAGTCTTCGATGGCGGTTCGTCATCTCCTAGTTGAAAAGGTTGGCCACATCCCTCAATTGTGGCAAACATATTTTTAAATAAATAAGAATATTTACAGTTGTCAAACAAAACATAAAAATCAAAGCTTTTGGCATTTTCAGTTTCTTCACTTATTGATCCATTACAGCATTCATTATGCAGGGGTAAATTTACCGTCACTAACTTGCCTATGTTTTCGCTAGGAACAGAAACAAAAGCAAACCGATGCCATTTATACAGATTTTTTCAACCACTTTTTTTGAATTTGATATCGTCTTACTTATGAGAGGAATAACAAAAGCTGATATTTAAGAACAGTGCATAAAATATTTCGACGTTCCATCAGCTAAAGCACATGGAAGTCATTTTACACCTATTGGTGGTATGTAAATGCATCGTCATTTCACTTGAATAAATGCGAATTTTGTTTTATTTGAAAATCATTGACTAGGCAATCGTTGCAAATTCGCAATTGTGCTACAGGTCACTATAAATTGGAACAAGTTACCACCTTCACTGACTTAAATGTTGCCATTGGCCTTATAGCGTTTTCTTTTCTGAAATTAATTGTTGCCTAAGTAAATAGTAAAGCCTTAATAGTGTTACTCCTACCCCAGAAAATTGTCAACATTTATAGTGCATACAAAGAACATTTCATTTCACTATATTCACCCATATCACAAATCACACAAGAAGATTGCGCATTGCGCATATAAACATTAGATCATCTCTTTTTTATGGGCAATTCTTACGGCATCTTCCTTTATCTCTTGTTTTTTTCTCTCTTTCTTTCATTCGCTCAAACAGTCAACTGTGACGTAGCTGCGCAGAACGAAGCAATTTTGAACTCGAGATTGCGCAATCTGGTAGAAGATCTGCACTCATATTAACAGAGTATATGTGGAAATCAAGAGCGAATTGAGAGTTGCACTGCCACACAGGCATTTTATACAGGGTAAAAGTGTAACACTTTTGCGTTGCGAGCAGGCAACTCTTTTCACAAAAGAACGAAATACCCCGTAAAGGCGTTGCCTGATTTTCAGAATAGAACAACAACCCTTGCGCGGCGTACAAAAAGCATAACACTATAGCCAGAAAAGGCAACTCTATTAGACTTAACTTCAAATCACATATTGAAAATTGTACGAATATAACTAAAATAACCGCATCACTCATAATTGTTGAGCGTTGTATTATCGAATTTAACAACTTTATATTATTAAGCTCTGTTTTAAGAAAAATTTCGGAAATTCGAGATAATTTTACCAAAATTAATCTAAATGCTTTTAATCAAAACTTTCTTTTTGTAAGTTTTGTATTTGTTTTAAGAAAGCACAAGTTATATTTCTCTTAAAAGTTTCATGGATTTCTGAGTTCACAGGTCAATTTACAATAGTAGTACTGACTTCAGTAAACAAGCATTGCAATTTTTCAGCTTTCGAAGAAAAGTTTTCTGAGGTAAGGTTAGGTTAAAAGGGCGTGCGTGGGACTTTCCCACGCTCTCACTCGGAAAAAGTTTGTAGTGGTGGTACATTGGTTCAACCAGATTACTTCCTAGTGGCCTTCAAAGAACCTCAAACTTTTTCTGATGAGCTTAAGTAAGAGCAAAATATCAACCTTTCCAACCGCTGGCATTCATCTTTTTTGCAGCTCTGAACATCGGTAGAGAAATTGCTGGATCGACTTCTCTTCTTCCACATCCTGACAGCCTCTGCAGAGCGGGCTTGCTAGAATGCGCTACCGTCGAAGCATTGATATGATATAATAACGTAATGACTTTTGCCACAACCCATAAGTGCTTTCACTGCGGATTTAGTGTTCATTTCCTTTCCTTATATGGTCATAAGTACCTAAAGACCTCGCAATTAATCCCGTTGATCCGCAGCATTGCTGTTGCCTTACCTAATATCCATCAGAAGTTAACGCAGCGGTAGTTGTATGAGGCTGTCCGCTCAACGTTTGTTCATTTCAGAACCTTTCCTGGCGAGTTCATCTGCAATCCAATTCTCTTTAATATCGCCGTGCCCAGGGACCCAGTAAATTGAGCTGCTGAGATGCCTTTATCATATTGGATTCTAGTGTCTTAAAGACGGCCTGGCTAAACAGACGAGCAATAAATTCATTACCCTTCGACGTTGTGATGGACATTCGCAAAGAAAAGGCGTTTTTCCGTTTCCTTAGCCTTTGGAATATTGCAGCAGCTGCATAAGGTTTTGTGTTGAAATTTCTTTCTTACCGCATAGCCTCAGTGATTCATTATCGCAGTGACTGTAACAAAAGAACTGAATATATCCGTCCCATTCGTTTTCTGAGCTACTTAAGATCATTTTTCTTTGTATGATGGTCACATACTTTATAATCTTCGCTAAGCCAAGTTGTAAGCTGTGATCTTGATGCATACCAGAACTTCTTTCGCTTCTGCTATATCGCGAAATGATCCAAGACGTGCATGCTCATCGGCCATCTCGTTGTCCCGCATGCCAAGATATCTTCCTACCTATTCTTTCCAATTTTGTGACATAAAATTCAAAAGAACCTCAATGTATTAGAGAAGCTGGCGATCCTGTTACCGTTACTATCTGTAACCAGTAATGTTTTACTTGCCTCCTAAGTAGCGAAATTCTCGGACTGAATCACACTTACTCCGGAAGATGTTGGACTAAAGATATGGAGTGTTGAAAATACAACAGCACCTACCCCAACAGCCTTTGCTTTCCTTCAAAGGATTCTTTTTTTTCCAAGCAATCCATTTTTAAAGTCAGATTTAATGTTTTGAGATCCGGAGGTCCATTTTTTTCCCAGCATTACATATAAGCCGAGCCCTAATCTAAATACACCATAGTATGCTCCTTAATAGCACAAATGTCAGCATGAACTCATGCGAAAGAAAAATTGCATGACAAATATAACAAAACCTACCAGCTTCGAGTGAAAAGGTGTTAGATGCCAGAGAATAAAATGTTTAAACCATAAACAACCACAAAAAACGAAGTGACAAAAAAAAAAAAAAACAAAAAATAAAGAAAGTAACTTAGCTACTCAGTCAAATTGAACAGAGCATACACACACACACATAGCAGTACTTACTTCTATCACAGCAATGGAATTTTTAAACAAAGCGCGCTGTGACTCACTGAGCTGCTGCAGCATTTGCAAATTGAATGCATTTGGAATAGAACACCAGGGCGTATGAGTTATTATTGCTTAGTGTCTGTGATTTGTAAAATATACACAAACATACATATCTATGTTGGTATTATGAAAGGATGTCATACTTCCCATGTGAGCTTTAAACTAATCCAGAACAAGTGCAGTGCACTTTTAATTTGTACAATAATGTAAGGCAGCAACAAATACAACAACAATAACTACCAATAAACAATAAAAAAAAAAACAATCAACTGCAATTTCTCTCAATGCCGATGGTTATACGTGTATGTGTGTATGTTAAGAAATGTTTTTTGCTCTGTAACAGATTTTCACAAATTTTGAATGCATGCAGTGCACATAAGTTGAACTGATTTTTGTAACAAATATTTAATCTTTAGCTCTAGTTTTTCGGTTTAGTTGTTATTCCCTATCTTAAGTTTAAATCTATTGACGGATTCAAATAAATGCATACCTCTTAGATGCTTTCACTTTCTAAATAATACAAAATAAAGCTAGATCGTAGGGAGTTTTTTTAATTTTAAATTTATTCTTCATTAAATGAATTACTTGCGGACCCGGCAGATGTAGTTCTGTCTAAACTATGGTCTATTTGCATAACTATTAAGAAGCTTTCACCTCTTACTGAACCTCTCCCTATTTCACCTTTTCTTTATCATTTATTCAATCCTCTCTCTGCGTCTCTGTCTCCCTCTTCTTCCCACCGATCCCATCTTTTCTCTACAGCTCCCTCTCCTTCCCCCTCCCCCGCCTCATCTATCCCTATCTATACATTTTCGTCTAGCTCTATCTCTTTATCAGTCTCTTTTCCCTCCCTAGTTTTATTCAATATAGTGATTTTTACTATTCTCCATTGATTATTCCCAGTCCCAGGCCCAAACCCAGTTCCAGTCCCAGTCCCAGTCCCAGTCCCAGTCCCAGTCCCAGTCCCAGTCCCAGTCCCAGTCCCAGTCCCAGTCCCAGTCCCAGTCCCAGTCCCAGTCCCAGTCTCAGTCCCAGTCCCAGTCCCAGTCCTATTCCCAGTCGCAGTCCCAGTCCCAGTCCCAGTCCCATTCCCAGTCCCAGTCGCAGTCCCAGCCCCAGACCCAGTCCCATTCGCATTCCCAGTCCCAGTCCCAGTCCCAGTCCCAGTCCCAGACCCAGTCCCAGTCCCAATCCAAGTCCCAGTCCCAGTCCCAGTCCCAGTCCCAGTCCCGGTCCCGGTCCCAGTCCCATTCCCAGTCCCAGTCCCAGACCCCGTTCCACAGGGTTATATATATTTTTTAATGCTTTATCATAAAAAAATAAAAACACAAAAATTTTTCGGAAAAAAAATTAAAGGTTAAGACGCCGGGTCTTCAATCCGTGCTTTCTTTTCTTATATCCCGATTTTAAGTTGGAACAAATCAATTTTCCAGCACCCGATATACTCCGCGTCCCTTTGTCTTATTATTCGATGTCAGCTACCATTTGCGCATACTGATTTCTTGTGCTTTTGAGCGTGAAGTTTCATCGCTGCTTCCCTTACTAGTTAACCGATCCTGACATTCCTGCTTTTTCTACTTTCGTTTTGTCCGACAATATTGCACCGTCTTTGCTTAGAACATCGCGGTTTTGTTTTTGATGACTTTTCAATAGCAAACTCTAAGGAGGCTTTGAGCGATAATCTTCTGTCAATCTATCAATTCTATGTTTGGCTTCCGATTTTCATCTTGAGCTGCTCTACCTTCGTCCTGATTGATATGAGTACTGACTCTGTTTTTCGTTCCGCAAGCTGTAATCTTTGTTTCATAAGCCAATATTGGGCGCTGAGCTAGTGTTAGATTTAGTAATTAATTCACTTAAGTGGTTGGGTGTGTTCACCAATGCTATATCAACCGCAAAGCCATAATTTCCACTTCGGTAGACATTGTGAGCTGCAATAATCCATCTCATATAATGTTCCACAGCACTGAATCGCGTACGGGGCCATATCAAATACTGCATGTAACCCGGAACTTTTTTGCTTCAGTTGATGTTTAGTATTTTAGCAGCCGATCTACGAAGAAATGTTAAAGAAATCGGGTCTCTTAATTTCTAATAGCTCAGAGAGCTTCTATTGAATATATTGAATTGATAGTGTATTTTTCCTTAGTAACTATTGGAGTTTGACTCGAAATAGCTCTTAACTTTAGTTATGGATATTGTCTGGTTTTGAATTTTAGGGGATGATAAGTATTTCCGAAGCCTACCGGGAGAGCAATCGTATTCTTTAGGTGGAAGCCTCGGTTCACGAGAGTTATACTCTATGGAAGGATAGTGAATGTAAATGTAAGGGAAGATAGAAAAATTGGGGAGAGAAAAACAAAGGAAAGATAAGAGGTCAAAACCGAACATGGAACTGAAACCAAGCTGCGTGTTATCGATTTTTTATTGAAGCTCTAACGCTTTCCTATCTCTACCAGCCATTTGACGAACAAGTTCACGATTTCACGTCATCGTTTTTTGGGCCCGTTATCCATTTTTTTTTTTTGAAGAGTTACTAATTTGCATCCATTTGATATCGGTAATAAAAAAGTTATCATCGAAAAGTAATAGCTTTGTTATCACAAATGCATCGACATTTTATCGAAAATTTATCGAATTGTTATAGGATCGGTATCAATTTGTTTGCGACGACTCGGCGGTGTGATATTTACTAACTGTCAACCAGTTATCGGTTTGTTATCGAAGTGTTATCGGTATGTTATGAACCAGTTATCCGTTTGCTATCGAGATGATACCTACACTCTATTGCATATTTATTCAATATAAATACTACTTATAGAGCAGACAAATTTCAAGTCTCACGTGAAAAAACGGCCCTTAGTTTTCTAGACAAGTTTGAGTGATTGCCCTCTCACCTGCGTCGCACCGTGAGAGCACAATTCTGCCGTCATAAAAAAGAATGTGGATATAAACATTCTTACTGCCACTGACAGGTTAAACTTATCATGGTTATGCTGTTTTTTCTCAACATAAGTATTTTGTACTAATTGAAATGTGGTCTTTCTATTTATGCAAAAAGAATTTTAAATCGGAATTCAATCGCAAATTTGGCGCTTTTCTAATTGAAGCTAGCCTTACACATCGAACGTAATTAGTGCTAAGTACTCATGCTTTTTATACTCAGAGTGCTTTGCACGATCAGGATGAAAAAAAGGAAATCATTTAGAGATGTCCCTCCGTCTATACGTGTACACGATAACTTGAATAAATATTTATATATTTGGTATATTAGTTCCTTGGCACTCATCCCCCATTGCTATTTAAAATGAGCGAAATCGGAATAAAACCGATATATATAACATTTAAGAAGGCACAAAACCCTGATTATTTAGTAAATAATTCACCTAGAATGTTGAAATTTGGCGTGTGGACTGATATTGCGAGTCTTGATAAAAATTTTAAAAAATTTTTGAAGATGAGCATGGCACAGCTCACTTGTGATAAAACTAATTTTACATATATTATTTATCATAAATCAAAATCCGTTCAGCAGCGAAATTGGCTTTGCTATAAGTAATGCTTCCACAAAAAATTAACGACATCTGTTAAGAACCACGCCTACTTTTATATAAAAAATGTTTGAAAGGGTTTCAATATTTTTGACTATAGAATATTATTCGTTTAAATAAATTTTGCAGTTTATATCCGTGAGGAAGGTTACCGCTGAGTAACCGAAATGTATCGGAAGGAAACTTGTGTTTTCCTTTTCTATTTATTGACTTCAAGCGGCAAAACAAATTAAAAATATTTCTAAAAAAAAATTGATGATATCGGTTAAAGACCACGCTCACATTTATATAAAAGACTTCCAAAAGCGTTAGATATAAATATAATTCGCTATACCTTTGCGAAAAGAGCTTAATATCAATTGCATTTTACTTTCTAAATGGAATTATAACAAAAAGTTAGAAAATTTCAAAATTTTTTGAAATGGGCTTGGCACTGCCCCTTTTTTGAGTAGGCAATTTTCAATGTCTCGGGAGCCATGACTCCAAGAGACATTAAATTAAAATTAATAAAACTGTTGATACGTACTTTTTTATAGCAAAAAATATAAATTAAAATGAACGGGATCGGATAAGGATTACGCCAACTTTTGTATAAAAGAAGCCTGGAAGAGTGGTAGGATAGAATATTTATTGTAAGAGGAAATTGGGACACATTTTTTTTTTTTTTTTTTTGGGAATGAAAAAGTGGATGAACTTGCTTAAACGGGCGCATCCCTTGAAGCTTTCTCCGTAGACATCCCAATTAGACTGGGCGCGATTAAAAGAAGGCGAGAGTTGCACATGATTGACCAAGCGGCAAAGGCGTGGGTTCAAGCGCTTGGCTGTAAAGTGGCGAACATCATTTGTTAGGGTAGCCTAACAAAGTTGCATAAATCATTAAAAATGGAGGACTGTAGACTCATGATGGGTATTCTGACCGGACGCTGCCTTCTGACATCACATGCTTTAAATTAGGCTTAGTCAGTGATAGCAGATATAGGAAGTGCGGGTTGGAGGAGGAAACGATCGAGCGCGTTTTGTGCTTGTGCACTGCGCTTTCCAGGCTAGCCCCCCCCCCCCCCCCCCCCAATAATTACGAGTGATACAGCCATCAGGTGTAGAAGCAGCAAGTGGCACAGGTCCTAGAAACCTTCTAGTATTTCCCAAGAGGGCGGAGTTATATTATAACATAAATTTTGTTTTTTTAGAAGGTTTTTGAGTTTGGCCGTTAAAACAAACTTCTGGTAACACTATGAACTCACTTAGTCTATGTGAGGTCCTCACGGACCGACCAGTTTAACCTAACCTTCCGTTATCAGTTGCTTTTAATTACAACCAATTATAAGGGTATAATAACCTAAGTGGTATGGCAAGCCCTACTTACCTAACTTAACAATATGTAGTTTTTAACACCGCCACTCGGTTTCGCCAAAAAACTATACACAAAAACAACAACTCCATTGATAACATTGCTTTGGCGAATTACATTTCACAAAATCCCCCCAAAACATAGGAAATCAAATTTTGAGCCGAATTGCAAATCTAATCCTATGAGCTAACCAAATATGAAATGGCCACAATGCAACCACAAACTATACTGACATTGCGGTTGTCGCAATGGCGACTTAAGCTTGTCCTTAGCAACCGCAATCTCTTACTTTTACAAGTACATAACTCACAAAAGGATCACACAATACTTACTTTAACCACTTCAGGTTAGCCAACTCTCAACAAAATTTCATTTGAAAATGCCAACTACTCAACTGCAATCAATGAATGGTATTTGCAAACTGGGTAATGCGACATATAAATTGTGTGGCAGTAAAATTGTACTTTCCTACTTACTGATTGCTTAGTTGCAGTTGTTGCAATGGTTACAGAGGTAGGTAGCAGCTGTTGCTGGAGCGGACGATTGATATTGCTGTTCAAGAGTGAGTGTGTACAATGGGCGGCTAGCACTTAAAATATACTTCAAATTAGGTATCTAAAGCATCTAAATTTTAGAGGTTTCTTTGGACCTATTCAATGCCATTACATCTCCTTTTTCACCGTTTCGGTATTGAGCCTAATAGGCAGTCCAACTAAAATTATATTTGCCAGCATTAGGTTACAGCACTTTGACGATAGGGAGTCACATATCCGCAAAAGTGGTTTGGCTTAGGATAGCTCGAAAATGTCTTACAAAATCAGAAAGAGCTTAAAAACAACTCAACAGCATTCGCCATAAATACAAGATCATTCGTCGGAAATAAAATTGATACAAGCAGCATAAAATATGCTCTGTTCGCTGACTCATCCGTTAACATATTGCATAGAGAAGTTCCTATAAACTCGTTAATATGGGATTCAGCATTACTTCGAAAACACTGGATAGAACCTTATGTTAGGTGGATTTCGTGGCAATTTGTTAACACAACATGTTCGAGCTTCTAAAGAACTTGAAAGAATAATGAGCTGGAGCAGTTTCAAAAATTGGCATAAGGGAAACTCATTAAACGTTATCATCGACAGATGCGGGAAAGTAACTTGTGTTCTTATTATTTGGGGTTTGAGATTCAGCATCTCTTTTCAATTTAGTAATAAGGAGAAGTATTCCACACATGAGTAATTCGCAGTTATATTTCCTGCAGAAACTGACATACGTTTTAAGACCTTCCTTAATGCGCCGGGTTATCTGATACATTTTTGGGCACTCTTTTCTGACTTCGATATTTGAGTCATAATAACGCTATCTTACAATAAGTTTTCCCGTAACCGTAATATTTTAAATGGGTTCACAGGAACACTTAAATGTATATAGTAACTGTACGTGGTTTATAAGAAATACGATCCCAATTGGCTCTAACTTTATGTGGAGGATTACTTCCAGACCGTAGGATCGAGAACCGAGCGTAGAATTCACCAGATTTTGGGGAGTATTGCCAACGGTGCTAGCCAAACAACGTGAAACCTTCTAGGTCCTGGAGCAATTCTGTATAGAAAAGATATCAACTTGTTACAATATTCAGATCAAAGTTGAGGCAGTGCGATCGCGACGTCTTATTCGATCTCTGAAAACGACGTTTTAATATTGTTGTTCACCTGCTGCGACTATATTAAAGAAGCAGCTAAATATGCGGATATGCTTTCGGTCTCTCATATTATCCCTCGTATCAAATGTCTCAGCTTGGTATTGCCGTATATAATGGTAATGCTTATGGATATGTCCACTTAACTCCAGCGGATATGCAGCCACATTTGCTGGGATATGTCAGCTCCAAAAAATAAGGTAGTATCTCCTTCGTTAGCATGTCATAACGATCTTTAATATTGAGAACTTCCGACTAGCCATTTAGATGTTTTTCAGAAGCCAAAAGAAGTCATTCCGTCGCAGTTCTGAGGGTAGGGTGTTTTCAGGGCTGTACCTTTTTCCAGTGGATGTTTTGTGAATTGTGAGCCCGGAGTGGCGATACATAGCATGAAATGAGTCAATCAGTGCTGACAAGCAAGTTACTGTAGGATTTTCCTATGACGGAGACTATGATCGAGTGTCACAGCCTTGAGCTAAGAGGGTCGACTGTTGGTTACTTTATGTAACTGGGTTTCAGGAGACAGCTAAGTGGCTTAATATTTTTATGATGAAGCCTTGCAGCTATACCCAAAAATAACTAAATTTCCGTTACGAAGCATACCAACCCTAAGCTATTGAGAGATACTTGATCTCGAGAGTGAGATGTTCGAATGATCAGACTTGATTTTGAAATCATTGCATGGGCAGAATCGTTGAACTTTTTTCGTCAATGGCCTCCCTAGGCAGGCTCGAGCAAATACACATTATGCTGATGAACTTTTATGTACAAATGTTTTTGCATTATCTAGAGATCGCCCAGAAGTTGTAGTTAAAATACCACAAAGGTGGCTTCATCAGAAACAAATAATTTAAAAACATTTATGATGAACTTCTTCGGCTTCTTATCGGTAACAACAGATACCGACAAGTTATTGTTTTATTGTCGGTTTTTTTTGAAAGCGATAACTGTCGGATAGCAAATTGATAACTTTTCGATAACAAATCGATATGGTTTTGATAATAAATCGGTAGTTTTTCGATTAAAAATCTAATAATTTTTGACAATAAGCCAATAACAAGCATATAACTCAGATAACAAATCTATAACTTTTTGATAATAAATCGATATTTTTTTACAAAAATAACAATAACTTTTCGATAAATAATCGGTAGATTTTCAATAAAAAAAATGTTTCGATAGCAAATTGATAGCTTTTCGATAACAAATAGTTAACCTTCTGATAACATATAGACAAGTTTAAGGTAAAGAATCGCTATTTTCTCGATAACAAATCGATAAAATTTCGACAGAAACCCGGTAATACTTTGCCAACGAATCGATAACTCGTCGATAGTAAAGCGGTAATACTTCGATAGTAAATTGATAACACGTCCGACCAAATAAGTTTACACTTCAAAGCATGTAAATAGACGAAAAAATTTGTTTGAGCATAGGAGGGAGTTCTTACGTCCCCTTTTAGTAATCCATGTAAAGGAACAAAATATGATTTTGCGAATAGAATAGAACTTTAACGCCAGAATCTTGAGACTGGCAACTTAGGAAAAATCTTAGAAAACCTTTTGCAAATCTAGTTCTCTCACATAAATCAGCAGACTGATGCAGTATTTCTATCTGTATGAAATAATAATTTAAATTTACTATTTAAGGTTATGATACACTTTTCCATAATATATCATTGTCCAAAATATGTATGTGTAAATAACCACACATTATCATATTGGTATTGGAACATTTCTTATTACACACCGCCATTGCTAACAATAATTTTATACCTTTCGTAAACATGAATTGGCTTTGATCCGCTGCTCAAAAATTTTAAGTGCTTGAGAAAGGGATGACTTACAACCTTTTACTAGTAAATCAGCTTTTGCTGAACTCATACCTTTTTTCTCGTAAGCCCTTATATGTGTTTAAGCCCGTGGTCTCCCAAATTAAAACTGTGGCTCTATTGGTAAGGGTAAAAGCTTCGCAGTGGCAGTGGCTTATTCGTTGATAAAGGAACAAAGAGGCAAGACGTATGCACGTATGTTTATCAGCACTCGAAAAACAAATCCGCAAATATTCAACAAAAATATTAGTTCATTGTTTGCATCTACCAAAACAGTAAAAAAAAGGGGGTACTCTTTCTACACGCAACAAGAAAATATATTTATGAAACATTTTTAACGTTTCTACATTTTCTATAGTCAAACTCAGGCATATTTGAAAATTTAAAAATATGACAAGAGAGTTGGAAACTGAATTTTTAATTAAAACAACAATAATTTTCTCTGTGCGATAGTTTTGCTAACATTTGGAATGCATAAAAAATAAAAATAAATGTAAGGCGCGATAACCTCCGAAGAGATCTAAGGCCGAGCTTCTCTTCCAATTTGCGTCGTGCTCCTCTTGATTTTCCCTACAAATTGGCCGGACGGGACCTACATGCTTTATGCCGACTCCGAACGGCATCTGCAAGGCAGATGAGTTTTCACTGAGAGCTTTTCATGGCACAAATACACCCGGAGCGCTTGCCAAACACTGCCGAGGGGCGACCCCGCTTAGAAAAATTGTCTTCTAATTGAAAAACCTTATTTCTAAAATTTTGATGTTGCTTTGCCCGGGAGTTGAACCCAGGGCATACGGTGTGATAAGCAGAGCACGTTACCATCACACCACGGTGGCCGCCCGATATAAAAAATACATTTCTTATTTATCTTTTCGGGCTTAAAACTGGATGAGATCGAAAAGATAACGCTTGTGTAAGAAGTGCGTTCTCTGAGTGTTGTATGTTTGGTTTAGAAAACGTGGCATATTTTCTACGTTTACTACATATCCTAGACTGAGAGAATCGCCCTATTGTTTACATTAATGGTATAAATTGCAAATTTTGTGTGTGTTTGTACATAGTATAACAATTAGTTCAAAATATCCTTAGTTCATGTGCATTAAAAAAGGGTATAAACACCAAAAGATAGTTCCGCTTAACTTACTTTTTCTTGCTTGCATTGCAGTACCCAGCCCTTTTCTTACAAATTGTCTTGGTTAGCATTAGTGGTCTAGTTGTTTGTATACTTTTACTTAGTTGCTGTCTTGCAATATCTTGATAAGATTTTTATTTTGTAGCCGAAAATTGGAAGAGACGATTTTGACAGTGTTGCCGGCAATAGAATAAAAGGTCTTTTGGTAGCAAAACCACAATAAAATTGTATCGTATACATTGCCAATGAAATTTATATTTGTTGCGAACTGAAATCGGGATCGACCTACATTGTACCATATTGCTGTGCAAAGTTTTGTTGACAAAGTACTGCATTCGAATGCAGTGTCGTTGGGCTTGAATGGCTTTTTTGCAAATTTAAAGTTTTGCACGAGAATTTTATTTGGTGTCTCCTTGTGAATACATTTTGTTGCTTTAACAACTCAACATATTTTAGTTTTAGATTTCAAAGGACGCCACACATTGTAGTTTCATTTGCAGATGCGAAACTTTAAATTTTATTGCCAAAGTATCATACACTACTGTAATTTGATCGTTACATAAGCATACATATTTATTAGCTATGCGAAACCTAAAAATGATATACTCAAATATAAAAATCATTTTACAATATTGTGGAAATTGATATACTGAAAAATTTCTCTTTGAAACGAAAATCTTGAATCTTGCGGTCTTCTTCCCAAACTACCGGAACTCAAGGAGCAAGGGAGATATTCCCGTTGACGCCCCTCCGATTTAGTTGGTTTGAGCTTTACCGGCGAATGCGGAAAACCAAATGGTACGTAAAAAATGAAAAGACGCTGCCTAAAGACCTACGTTGAAACGGAATGCAACAAGGAGAGTGCGTGAACGCTACCGTGTGTTCAGGAGGGAAGCAAGGCGACTTAACATGATGAAAAAAGTACAGATGCAGTAGGGCGTGAATGCGACGAGCTTGAGCTGTTAGCCACCAAAAATAATGCATGCAAATTTTACCAAAAAAATCGGCAATGTAGCAAACTCTTGTAGGAACGAAAATGGCGACCTTATAACATATGTCCAGACGTTACTTAGATTTTGGGGGAACACTTCCCTGCTCTCCTTAATGGAGAAACGATTATGATGAAATTAATGCCCTTTATCCGATTCTGACGACGTCATAATAGCTATAATATAATATATAAAACAAAATGTAATGCGCGATAACCTCCGAAGAGATTTTAGGCCGAGCTTCTCTTCCAATTTGCGTCGTGCTCCTTTTTAGCTTTTCCTACAAATTGGAGAAGCTTTTCATGGCAGAAATACATTCGGAGTGCTGGTCAAACATTGCCGAGGATCGACCCTGCTTAGAAAAATGTTCTTCTAATTTAAAAAACTTGTTTCTAAAATTTTGATGTTGCTTCGCTATCATAACACCACGGCGGCCGGCGTCTTAAAAACAACAAGGCCGCGGACGCCGATGGATTGCTTGCAGAGGTATTCAAGAATGGCGACAAGGAGCTGGTGTAGCGTATGCATCAGCTCTCTGAGCCGTTCGAAACTAAAGGAGGTTTCAGACAGGGTGACAACCTATCGCGCGTTTTCTTTAATTTAATGCTGGAAAAAATAATACAAGCTTCAGAACAGCAGCTCTGGAACACTAAAATAAAACTTGAGCACAAATCGGTGAAGTCATAATAGGCGGCAACATAGCTTCACCGTCTTAGATGTTCGCTGTGCACGAATTCTTAATTTCAAGCCACACTATCATACTTGAGCAGCGAAGAGAGCATAACCCCTCTTTTTAGCAAAAAACGAGTGCGCTATTTTGTGGCTGTTTGAAGCTGGCATCCGGAAATGCGATGGTTTTTTAATGCAAATCATGTGCTTCGTTCAGCCAGTTTTAGCTTCGGATAGTTTTTTCTTTTTTTCTCAGCCCATCCCAAAAAAAATTAAAAACGGTTGGGCTTTCATGAGCTTACCTTGGGTAAATTTTTTAAATATTTTTTTTTTTTATTTTCATAGTTTTTCGATGTAAAAATTGTTTTATCTGAAAATTTTTTTTCAAGGTGGGTTAATAAAAGAAAGGTTGGGCTACCTTGTACTAACTTTTTTTTATGGAGGTTGTGGCAGCGCGCTGCCCTCAAGTGTCCCAATGAAACCAGGATAATCCCCTTCACGCGATTGATTTACATATATATATATATATATATAACAACTTTTTTTCTCGATTCTTTGATGGGCAGCGGTTTGTCAAGCGTCGAGATCTGAGACTGCTCAGCTACAGAAGAGATATCATCAACCAAGCGTGATTCTCGAAGATAACAGAAGCAAACGTTTTATACAGTAAATACTAAGATTGGCTGTTTATAGAAAAAAGGAAGTCCGAGCTATGCAATATGTTTGAGTGAAAGTTATAATCTTGACACAAACACCGAATAGGTTCATTTAGTTCCATATTCGTTCGTGGGGACCCAAGACGCTGGGAGAAAAGAATCATTTTGAATTTTTTTTATGGAGGGGTGGGAGAGGCGCAACAAAATAAATGGGGGTTGTTTAGGTTAGATTAGGTTAAACTGGCCGGTCCATGAGGACCTCACATAGACTGAATACGTCCGTAGTGTTACCAGAAGTTTGTTTTAATGACCAAACTGAAAAACCCTATCAAAAACCAGGACCTATGTTATAAAATAACTCCGTCCTCTTGGCAAATACTAGAAGCTTCCAAGGATTTAAGCCACTTGCTGCTTCTGGAACTGATAGCTGTATCATTCCTAATAGCTGGAGTCTTAGCCTGGCAAGCGCAGGGCAAGAGCACAAAATGTGCACGATCGTTTCCTCCTCCAGCCCGCACTTCCTACATCTGCTATCACTGACCAAGCCTAATTTAAAGGTATGTGACGCCAGAAGGCAGTGTCCGGTGAGTATACCCCTCATGAGTCTACAGTTCTCTCTTTTTAATGATAGAAGACCTGCACATAATCTTCGACACTTTACAGCCCTGCGCTTTAACCCACGCATTTCCTGCTTGATCGATCATGTGCACCTCTCGCCTTCGCTTAATTTCGCCCCGTCTAATGGGGACATCTATGGAGCAAGCTTCAAGGGATGCGCCCTTTTAGCTAATTCATCCGCTTTTTCATTCCCATCTATTCCCATATGCCCTGTGACCCAATATAGATGTATGCTTCTCCCTGTTCCGATTCTCTCCAGGGACTGCCTACACTCTAACACGCATTTAGATGCTGTGCTATGCGAGATTATTGCCTTAATTGCTGCTTGACTGCCAATATAAAAGTTAACACAATTGAAGCTTGGTCTATTTTCCTCCAGGGTTTCTACTGCTTTGGTTACGGCTATTATTTCAGCTTGGAAAACGCTACAGTAATCCGGCAGGCTGTAGGATCTGTTTATTTCCGGATCACCACAGTATACCGCAGACCCTACTCCTTCCACTACTTTTGAACCATCTGTGTACACCTGTGTCGCTTCGTCCGCCATTTGCGCACTTTTGCGCCAAACGACCACCTCTATTGTGGCCTTAAGATCGCCCTCGCAGCGCAGATAGGGAATCAGGTAGTATGTTCGTCTTGTGATTGATGACGCTATACTACTATGGCTGTATAGGGGTTGTTTTACTTGCAATACTTTTTCTATGAAAATTTTGTTTCCAAGATTGGGCCAGCGGAAAATGATTGGGATGTCCTTAGCTAGCGCTTGGCAAGTGAACGACAATGACATATGTTTAATATTTTAAAAAAGCTCCCACGAACTTCGTAGCCAAAACTATTTAAAGAATCTCTACAACGTTTTTGGGGAAAAGTTAGAAAATTCAAGAAATTTTAGGAAAATTTCGTACTTTTTATTCGGAGCCCTCTGAAATTTTTTTGGTAAGCAGTTTTGCAGCCCAAAAAATTTTAGCCTCACAAAGTACAAGTTATACAGTCCAAAAAATTGTTTATCCCAATTTTTTTCAGTAGAGAGCTTCAAATTATCTTCCTTGTAAAAAAAATAGCCCACCATTTGTTTGGAGGAAAACCTAAAACACGTTTCGAAAAAAATTGCCAAAACTCAATCAGAATTAAAGAGGCCTATAATTTACACTTTGTCTAATAAAAATTTATTGCGCAATAATACTGCTTACTCTAAAAAATTCTTAATACAAATTTCTAGATTTTCGTGAAATTCTTTTTTCGAAAATATTTTTGACATTGGTTTGCGTATTTCCAGTAGCAGAAATCTTAGATTTTTTTCTAATTATATCGAAAAAATGAGAAATTCATTGAGTGTTTTTTTTTCTGTGCACCGCTGTACATATGTAACTAAAAAATTAAAAGAAGAATATAAATTTAGTTTCAAAAAATAAGGAAAGCTTTGGAGACAACATTTCACCCATTTTTAAAGCTAAGATAAAGTGAGTTCAGACAAGTACGTGAACTAAGTTTAGTAAAGATGTATCGATTTTTGCTCAATATATCGTGTTAACGACCGAGCGGAAGGACAGACGGTGTACTGTGTATAAAAACTTGGCGTGGCTTTAACCTATATGCCCTTACCAAATTTCACAAGGATGTGTAAATTTTCGTTTGACTTATGGCACTAGAAGTATTCTAGACAAATTAAATGAAAAAGGGCGGAGCCACGCCAATTTTGAAATTTTCTTTTATTTTTGTATTTTGTTGCACCATATCATTACTGGAGTTGAATATTGACATAATTTACTTATATACTGGAAAGATATTAAATTTTTTTAAAAATTTTACTTTTAAATTAATTTTTTTTAATCGGCATGTTGACCGATTTTGCTAATTTTTATCAAGCGTACATATAATAATAGGAGTAACGTTCCTGCCAAATTTCATCATGATATCTTCAACGACTGCCAAATTAAAGCTTCCATAACTTTTAAATTACCTTCTATTAAAAGTGGCCGGTGCCACGCCCACGGTCCAAAGTTTACAAATTTTCTATTCTGCGTCATAAGTTCAACTCACCTACCAAGTTTCATCGCTTGATCCGCCTTTGGTAATGAATTATCGCACTTTTTCGGTTTTTCGAAATTTTCGATATCGAAAAGGTGGGCGTGGGTATATTCCGATTTCGATCATTTCAAATAGCGATATAGGATGAGTGCCCAGGAACTTAAATACCAAATTTTATTAAGATACCTCAAAATTTGCTCAAGTTATCGTGTTCACGAACTGACAGACAGAGGGACGAACAGACATGGCTAAATGAATTTCTTTTTTCTCTCAGATCATTTTGATATATAGGAGTATATATCTATTTCGAATAGTTTACGCCGTTACGGGGTATTGTTACGGGAACAAAATTAATATTCTGTGAGCTCTGCTCAGCTGCATATAATTAGAGAATAATATAAATATCGTTTAAAAAAACTAAAAAAAAACATACAAATCATTTTAGTATCTACAATCCACTTAGATATTTGACATTGGTAGCACCGTAGCACAGAGTTTCGTATCTCCGCTATTAAACGCAGCTCGTTTTGCAGCGAGTTATTTTACCACTACCGCGAGTCTTCAGCAATTGCCGCTAGAGGGCTCTAATACTGTTTTCACACAGAAACTTAATGATCTCATTTCACCTTCTAATGAAATCGTAAATTTTTTGCTTTCACACAGAAGTAGTTGCTCGATTAGTATGAAGGATGAAATGTGAAGCGACTAAAATGACAATGCTATATGACAGACAATGACATTTTCTTTGACAAATAACATTTTTAAGCACTGAACACACCAAAAACGAAGAAACTGAACGCGGCCAACAGAGTTGCATTGGGCTTTTGATTTCATTAGGCATTCGATTAGTCACTAATGAAATAATTATAGATTCGAATTTTGTAGGGAAGATTGAGCTCAATAAGCGCCTTAATGTAGAAAACTGCCTTAGTTATTCTCCCCTTTCCACACTTAGCCTAGAGAGCTACAAACAAGCATACATACCATCGTTAAGGTTTCAGTACGATTATATATATTTGCTATTTATAATCCACTACACATGTGGGCTCATCTTCACGAACCTACATTCGCGTTTATATTTGTAATAGGTTAAATGCAACGTTCAGTGTATTTATTTACCCACATCATTTGTTGCATCATTTCGCTTCCAAAGTGGCCCACCACCGGAAATGTGTTCACAATTAAAAATTTATTTTTGTCGCCTGTGTCGCTATGTGTAAATATGTAGATATCTACATTTTTTTGCGTATTGTCCCTCTTTGGCCTGTTGGTTGCGGTTAAACCGCACAGGTTGAAATAAATTAAAGAAAATGGAAAAAAATGAACTTGTTCGTTTTACCGTTGAAAATTTGTAAAAATTTTAATTTTAATTGCACTTCACACAATTTCTGAATACTCTACCGTCGTTAAATTGAGTACATAAAACAGTGGTGGCGCACATATTTTGATATTAGGTGGTTAGTTCTTTAAGAATAGTTTAACTCACAATGGGCATTCGAAGTTTGCTGAGGATATCTTGGTAATCTTCGGAGTAACAGATATTTTTGTAATAAATCACGAGGAACTTTCAAGAAACGCCTGTGAGAACTGTCCCACCAGAAAAATAAGCCAACCATAGTTGGGTTTCCATTAAACAAACGTTTACTCTTTATCTGTTTATTTGAAAAGCTAATTGCTTTTGGCAATAGCTGCGAAATACTCGGAGCTGCTTGTTTTTAAAGATCTGATCAACTAACTACTAACTGTTATATATGTCACACTAGAAAACATACCCGAACTGCGATGCATCGCATCCAACTGAGAGCCAAGAATGCACCGCTTTTATTCGGTATGCATGGTATCTGATCAGTAGGTTGAACTTGCTGGTCAACAAAGATCTTATACAGACTGAATGTGTCCAAAGTTTTACCAGAAATTGACGAGCAAACAAAAAAAAAACCCAATTAGGGTCCAGGATTTATAGTATAGAATAGTGCGAACCTCATTGCAAATACTAGAAGTCTTCTGGGACCTAGTTTAATTTTTGCCCCGACATCTGTTACTTCGAGAGCGCAGGACACGGACACAGAATATGCTCAACCCTTTCTTCCTGCACCTAGCACTTGCTTCAACCTTCCGGCTATATTACATCCCCAAGGTCCCATATGCATGCAACCATATAGTCCGTTCTATTGCTATTTTTAGTGACGCTGTACTGACGCTGAAATATGGCCTACACTCAATTTGCCCCGAGTCCTAAGTCTTGTTTCTGGCGCTATATTTTTCGCAGTATGTGCAGAATGGCACGAAATACCGCTGTTTGGGTAATTTTAGGACTGCCGCTATTTTGTTGTTGTTGTTGTAGCAATAAGGTTACTCCCCGAAGGCTTTGGGGAGCGTTATCGGTGTGATGGTCCTTTGTCGAATACAGATCCGATACGCTCCGGTAACACAGCACCATTAAGGTGCTAGCCCGACCATCTCGGGAACGATTTATGTGGCCACATTAAACCTTCAGGCCATCCCTCCCTCCCCATGCCCAAGTTCCATGAGGGGCTTGTGGTCCCCAGAGCGTCGTCTGAAAGTGAAATAGGGTTCACCGCGGATAGGTGAGATTGACAATTGGGTTTGGAGAAGCTATATATTGCGCTGGCAACCTGCAGGGTTGCGCTACAAAGGCCCTTAAATCTGGTATTTTAGTAACCTCTTACGACAGGCATACCTATCGCTGGTATATTCTGACACCCCAACCCACTGGGGGAGACTGCCGCTATGCTAATCGTTGATAATCTGTATCGAGTTTTTTGGTATATGTATTTTATTTTGTGGGTTGTGCACCAACCTAGAAAGTACGTGATTGGCAATTGCCGTAATACCCAATGTACAAGTTGGTGCGATAGATCTCACCTGAATCCTAGCATCCATTTGCGTGTACATAGATGCTTACTTCGCTCTCTCTTCTACATAGAGTATATCTTTTACTAATATTTTCTTGTCGGGTTACCCCTCCAAGCTTAGGCTTAGTCCAATAAGGGAAATTATGTTTCCTAGAAAATAGTACTAGATTGTTTTTTTCTACCGAAACAAATCCTTTAGGCAATCTGGCTAAATGATATGGAGAGAACTCGCACGATATTTCACTAATAAAATACAATATTGAGATCAGAGCTCGCCAGCTATCGAAATAATTTTTCACGGTCACTTGAGACACGCTAAGTAGTCGTTGAACAAGCAGAGTAGCGCATAATGTTTTAACTATTTGATGTTAGCAATATATTTTGTTTTAATTGTCAAGCAATAAAAAAATATTTTCATATTAAAAACGAGCTAATTGTTGAGTGTCAACAAATATGCGTACATACGTCTTGTCTCGGTGCTCGTTAATTATCAACTAAACCACTACGATGATTTTACTCTTACGAACATAGCCAGTTTCAGTTTTGGTGACTGCTAATCTAGAGTACGAAGATCGAAGTTTAATAAAATGTTTCGGAATCATTTAAGCATAACATCCGGGTAACCTCGGAACCCATAACATTTCAGAATTGCTTTCGTGATAAACTCGACCTCATTTTGAGATCAGTTTGAGACTATTTATGGATACTACTAAGATTTTTTCAAGAGCTATTTGGAGATTTTTCGGTGATAATCCTCACAAAAAGACTTCATTGTGGTTTTATATTTAGATCACTACGGAACTATCCGGGGTTTAATTAGAAAGTCTTTCGGGACTGTCATATTGTGGCGGTTGGTAAACCCAAAACCCCCCATCTTAATCCACCAATGTCTTAGGCGCTGGAAAATATGTTCAAAAGTGGGCTCAGGTAAAGTGGTAAAGTAAATGAATTATAAAATGTGTGAGGCATAAGGATGCATATACATTTGTATTAACATATATGCACATACATATGCATGTTTATATAAGTATGAAGTTCAGTGGGAAAAAAGTATATGCACTTGACTGACAAACTTATTACGTAGAGGTATTTACAGTAATCCGGTTAAGGTATGCAATTTTTTTAGCGCGTTCCATTACTTCATTGAACGCCTTTATAGATGGACTATTAAGAAAGTAGTTTAGTTGGTTCAACGATAGTTATTATTGCAGATCTAAGGGTTAGATAAAAGAGCAAAGAAGCATTTGCTAATTTGCTGCTGTCAAGCAAATGGCGGATGAACAATGAAAAAGCGGTCAGGGAAGGGCAATTCGCAAATCGCATGGGGAATTATTTCGGCCTCAATTAAGTGCCCTATAGACATTGTATTACGAATGTGAATATACAGCAGCAAACACGAAAAGCGAAGTGGAAATTTTTAACAAATTTCGTCAGTTAAGCTCCTTTTTCTGTTTTCGGTAATTTAAGAAAAGCTTCAATGAATTCTGTAACTTAACCCATTCCGGCAGCCAAACTCTTAGAAGCTTTTGAAAAAAATTCAAAAATTTTACGATAGTTCGATATTTTATTTAGAGTTCTCTGAATTTAAGAGTATGCAGTTTTGTAGCAAAATCAATTTTAGTTCAGCAAAGTACAAGTGAAAAGCCTCTCGTCATTTAATTTTTCGACAATTTTTTTCCGCAGGGTGATTTGTTATTTCCCTCTACATGAAAGGCACATATGTAGCTTTATTTTGTAGCAAATAATCTCTAGAGCACTCTTCGGTTCAATGAGAAGATAACGCTGCAGTTGTCATAAGTGAAAAGTACCTTTAAAAAATTTGTTCTTCGATAGATCGGGCCGTTCGGGATATACTAATCTAGGCATCTAATATCGGAATGACTGAAAACGCGGTAAATTCAGATATGGTATTGATTACTTAGGTACAAGGTTCCAAATAGGTACAGGGCCAAAGCTAGGTTGATTAATCGGGAGAGGCACAGAATATCCAGGAACCGATCCAGAAAGAAAGTTTTCGTGGAAGCTCAACGTGGAGGAAGAGTGAAGAAGGCCTCAACGGCACTTAATGCATCGCGCTCTCCTTCTCTCTCTTTCTCTCTCTCTCTCTCTATTCTATACGTTCGAGTCCTTGATTGGTGGAAGGTCAGAAAAAAAAGAACCAACCTCAAATAATTGAATGAGGTATACAGACTATCAGTGCTTAACATTATAAATAAATTTATATAAATGCATGGCGCGATAACCTCCGAAAAGGTTTTAGGGCGAGCGTCTCTACCAATTTACGTCGTGCTCCTTTTAGTATTTGATAGAAATTGGTGGGAGGGGGCCTACAAATTTTACGCCAACTCTAAACGGCATCTGTAAGGTAAATGAGTTTTCACTGTGAAGCTTTTTATGGCAGAAATAGCATGGGTCGATCCCGCTTAGAAAAACTTTGTTCTATTTGAAAAAAACTTGTTTCTAAATTTTTATTGTTGAACCCAGGATCTTCGGTGTGGTAGCCCTGAAAACAACCTCGACGTCAGACGAACCTTTCAAAGTAATATAAGCAATAGGGTCTGCGGTATAGTGTGCTGATCCCGGAACATATAGATCCTACAAGGTGCCAGTGATCTTGGGTTTTCCGGCGAAGGTAGTAGCCGCAACCATGGTAGTAGAAATACTGGAAAAATTAGATAAAGATGCAAAAGCGTCACTTTTTATATTAAAGCCCAAGCCGCAACAATAATCTCACATAACACAACATCTGAAAAAGTGAAAGAGATCCTTAGAAAGGATGGCTATAGAGAGAAGCATACATCTTTATTGAGTTCCAGGGTATACGGGCATAAATGGGAATGTAAAAGCGGGTGAGCTAGCCAAAGCTTGCCTCGTAGATGATACAATCAAATTGAACGATATTAAAATAATGCGAAAATTGTACATGATTGACAAAGGTCGATATACTAAAGTGTCGAAGATCATGTTTTACAACCTAAGAATAATACACTAACTTACGCTTATCACAAAAAAGAAAGAACTGTGGACTCATGACCGGTAGTCTAACTGGATACTTCCTTCTGGTATTACATGCTTCTGAATTAGATCTAGTCAGTGATGTTAGATGTAGGAAATCTGGGATTTAGAAGAGCATAATAGAGTACATTTTGTGGTCGGACCCTGCGCTTGCTCGGCTAAAATTTTAGTTATTAGGATCTAGATGAAGCAAGTTGCAATGGTCCTAGAAAGGTATCAGTAATTGCAAAGACGACAGCGTTATTTTATATTCTAGGTCCTGATTTTTGATAGAGTTTTTCAGTTTCGCCGTTAAACAAACTTCTGGTAACACTATGGATTCACTCAGTATATGTGAGGTCCCAATGAACCGGACAGTTCAACTTAACTTAAGCTAACCTTCTTTTCTTCTTCTTCATAATATTCACATTTAATCCTCTTAACCCTTCATTATTCTTACTTTCGCCATTCTTTTCCGATGCCACTCTATTTTTGCTTATTTCGTTAATTTCCGTCAACTGATTTGATGTCAGATTGCGCTCATATTAACTCAACCGTGTAAATATTTCAGAATGTTCACCAAGTTCACAAAATGAATTGCTGAATTTCACCATACCGTGAGCAAAGATATTTACACATTAAAAATTGTAAACCTACTAACTGTTTTATGCCAATAATAGTTTTAAACCCCTTCCAATATCAATGAGTCATTTTAGATACATATTCACTTTACTGCAACCAACTGACAATTTTATTTAATTTCATGTATATGCACACACCCGTAAACCTGCTCGAAAAATGTCACACACACACCACTGCAAAATGGCAAAACTCTAATTGAATTGGAAACCGGATTGCTCTACGTAAATGTTAACAACTTGGCTGCTGATGGCAACTTGCGTGATGCATGCAAATGTGTAAATTTTACTGCTGCTGCTGCCGGCTGATAATGTGAATTTCCAATGAAACATCAATACACATCGAATGTAATGTAATGGTAATAATTTGACTAAATGCAGCCAAACTGGATGGCGTGAAAACGTATATGCGCATGCGTCGAGTGCCCAATCATTTGCAGGTGAAAGTCATTAAATGGTTCGATTACCTGTGGCTCACGCAAAAATGTTCCGATGAGGAGCGAGCTGTATCCTGTCTTCCTGATAAATTAAAGGTAAATATTATTTAAATACTCTTTAGGCACATTTCATATAATTCTCAAATAGATATCCTTACATAGATTGGAGTGATTTCAAGAGTGGTAGAATAATCAAATAGGCAGCTTTAATCGAAATTTCCACATTCAACAAATAGCACGTAAGAACGATGCTGTAATTTGACTACCATAATGTTACTTAGCTTTTTGCTGCAGTGAAATATTTCTAGAAATTAGTACTCAGTTTATTAACTACATTATATACAGCAGCGAGCATGAAAATAGCAGTGACAATTTTTGTAAAACTTCGTTTATTCAATTTTAATTTTTAAAATATTTACGGTCGCACGTGAAGCGTTAGGCCAGGGTCCTCCCGGGCTCATTTGGTGATCATTGCGGTATCATTTCGGCATTTTTTTTGGGGACTTTCTAAGGACTGTATTCAGTAAGCGTGTCTTTTGAAATGTACTTTTCTCTTACAGATAAATTATATGAAGAAAAATTTTACATTTTAAAACTCACACTTACTCAGCCTACTGCCAGGTGTCCTCCCAGGATCATTTCGGAGTCAGTTCGGAATGATTCCTTGTGGTACTCCCGGGGAAATGTGAGGCTAATTTCGGAATAATTTTTGAAACTCCCTTGGAATCTTCCCAGGGTCCTTCTGGATAAGTTTCAGGATGATCTTTGGACCCCCTTGAGGTCCTCTCGGGTCACTTGAGAAACCTTTCTCTTGGGTAGGGCTTTAGTGGGCTCCATTGGGTCCTCCCGTGGTAATTTTGGTGTAATTTCTGGATGAGTTTTAGATTTCTTGGAACATTCGCGGCATACTTTTTGGGCTAACTTTAGAATGATTTCGCGTATTCCATCGGGGTCGTTCTGGAGAAGTTTCGGGACGATTTTGGGGACTCTCCTCCCGTGGTTATTTGGGGATCACTTCAGAAAAAAATCGCTGTTTTATTTTATCATTAACCAATATTTAGTTCCTATCACAATCTGTTCTTTTCTGCATATTTCTCTTTTGTAATAGAAACTGTTCAAACCAATTTATTATATGTTTTCGAAAAAAACTTTAAATTTTGAACTATATATTTAGAATTTTTGAGAATGCATTTTTCCGCCTAACCGATTCTAACTTAAACTTTGGCAGATTAGAATTTAATGGGCTATACAACTGCATACTAAGAAAAATTCGGAATAGTTTAAATAAAAAGTTCGAAGTTCTCGAATTGCATTGCTATTTTCGTGTTCGTTGCCATATATAGACGAATTAAACAAACAAAAATTTTTTTTATATATCCGATTTAATGAGAACGGAATGGTGTACTAAGTTTGTTTTAAAAGAGAAGGAATATACCCACCAATAAGTATATAGAATTGATCTGAATGACGATCTGCGTTAATTTAGCCATGTCTGCCTGTCTGTCTGTAAAAAGGCAAGCTAGTCCCTATATATATTTTTGAGATATCTTCATGAAATTTGGCATCCTCCCTCCGCCTTTCTCTTTCTTTGCGTTATTTTCTCCCACTTTCTTTTCCCTCACTTTTCCTTTCTCAAAGTTCCTTTCCATTTGCCTCCCCTGCTCCATTAATTCCTATCTCTCTATCTTGGTTAAAATCTAACCTCGTTTTTTTCTCTCTAGCTCTGCTTATTCTTCTTCATCCTTTATTCCTTGAACCTATGCCAGTCCTAGCCCCAGCACATGCCCAAATACAAACAGTTTATATAATAAAATTAAAGACTGTACCACCCTCATAATAGCTCACAAAATTTCATGAGAATCGGCCGAGCCGTTTCAAAGGAGTTGAACCACAAACACCCCGATATGAGAATTTCGTTATATGAGAAGCCTCATACACCTAATTGTTAAGATTTTATGAATTTTTCAAACTTCGTCAGATTATTGTACACAGCCCTTCATAAAAGGAATGTGGTCTCCGATACAGCCGAAGACTGTGCCGTTCTTACTGACTTTACTTACACTTATTGATTAATATAAATATTTTTCGTATATTTTCAGGCTGAAATAGCAATTAACGTCCATTTAGATACACTTAAGCGAGTTGAAATTTTTCAAAATACTGAAGCGGGGTTCCTGTGCGAATTGGTGCTACGGTTGAGGCCTGTACTATTCTCACCCGGTGATTATATTTGTCGAAAGGGTAAGTTTATCACATATATACGTCCATACAAACAAAAACATTTATAGGGCTGTAGTTTCGGAAAAAAAGTTACTTGGATAAGATTTATTTTTCCGATATCCCTCCCCTTAATATAGTTTGCCTTAGACCGTGTTAGCGTTTTGTACCTTCTGAGATAAAAAAGAGGCTTGCAGTGAAGATGATTTTTCCTCATATCATCCACTTTGAGATTATGTACAGTAAACTTGTCTTACGTTCGCTCTGAAAACTCGATATCGCATTCAATCATAGGTATGCTTAAGGAAATTCGATAACATATCTACTTTCAGAAGCTCCGTACTTGGATGTGACCCAACGAACTTCTGTTGACAAAGATCGGTACACTGATGACTGGGAATGTACTATCCTGGAGCCTCTGACTGCTCTCTCTATGGCAAAGACATACGCCTGGAAGTCCTTGCATGACTCAAAATCGGTACGATTGATTTACCCGTAGATGCCTTGAGTACATTCCAGTTCTAGTTCTAGGATCTTAGGATCTGTACCTAAAAGCCCTTTTGTGGACAATACCTGCAAGAACAGTTGTAGAAATGAAAAGTTACGTTGAACCCTTCATCAAGTGTGCTGCTCACTGCACCTGACATACCCAGGCATTCTACTTTTTTGATGTTTCCAACTCTCTGTTGATTGCTCTCTTTGACTGGCGCCTTCCACCAGACAAGAGCTTCATACGTTATTATCGGTTCATGGACTGTGCTGTACATGCCATAGATGATATGCAATGACAGACCCCAGTAGCTTCAGAAAGCCCTTTTTTATGTGTAGTATACTGCCAGAGTTTTTATTTAACCTCGCGTCACGGCTCCCATTCCAGGTTAATTTTGAGTCGAGCGTTATGTCAAGATATTTGGCGCCAGGCGAGATATTTATGGCTGTGCCATTTAGCCTCGTTAAGTTAAAGAAGGGGATTTTTGTAATTATTGTGAAAAGTATTAGTTTCGCCTCAGTCGTAAGCGTCTGCAGCTAACCTTTTTACTTTTACCTAAAGATTTCCAATATTTCAGGAACTACCAGTATCCGAACCACATTTATTAACAGAATTTAAAACCCCCTTCTTTGTATAGCCCATTATTTAAATGCAAACAAATTATAAGCAAACCTTTGTAGGTTTTATGAACCCGTCTACAAACAAATAAGATTCCCTTCTCGTGCGTTTTTAGCTCAAATGCCCCATCCAATGTTGCCATAGTCCACATTTATTGAGCCAAGTATTAAGTACTGCAGCCGCCGTGGTGAGGTGGTAGCGTGCTCCACCTATCACGCCGAGGGTCCTGGGTTCTACGCGATTTAGTATCAAAAATTTATTAAAAAAGTTTGTTCTAATTACAAAGATGTTTTTGGAATTCTGAAAAATGTTTTTACAAATAGCTGATGTTGCTTTGCTCCGTACTTAAACCCTGGAGCTTCGTTGTGCTTGGCGGTGCACGCTTCTACCACACCACTGCCACGGAATAATAAGAAAGTTAATCTGGGTGCTCGGTAAAATCTGAATAAAAAGATATATATAAAAAAATGATTAAATGCTATCATAACATCATGTCATATGCAAATCCTACTAGAAAATGCGCGAACATAACCAACGCTAATTCAGTACTAGGTGTTGTTACTCTGACAACTGGCTGCTTTTTCTTGACTGTTTTTTCATGATTACTTCCCATACAATGCCTTTGTATAACAATTTCTCAGTTACTCGAAATCACTGAACATTTTATTTTGCTTTGACATTCTTCTGCACGGCGAATTAGTTAAGTTTGCTTTGCCATCATTTTGGAGCCTAACTGTGATGCAACTTCAACCAAAACATTGATTACGATACTATAAAAATTTAACAAAGGAAAAGGTAGCTATGAAAAATAGACGAAGCAAAAATTAAATGCAAAAGAAAAAAAAATTGCTAGATCATATCACATCTTCAAACCATCATATGATACCATATCATATCATATAATTATATCACATCAAATCATTACCAGAAATTACAAAACTAGGCTTCAAGCATGCAGCACACGGGTGCACAAAAAACGACGGTACAAGAATAAGATTTGTAATCATCCCACATTTCTTTCTTGAAATTGATGAAAGTGCGTTTTTCAGTGGTGATGAGGTCGGCAGATCGCTCCAGCGAAAGGAGTATAGTTAGGTGGTCGGCCAATGCTACCAGCGATTGCCAGTTGACGCAGTTTACTAGTCCTGCGCTCACGATTGAAAAATCTGGCGAACTGTGACAGCTTCCTACCATACGAATGGGGATGTATCCGTTTATCGTGCAGAACGCCACTTCTTCTATTTGGTCCGCCAACAACTCGCACCTGCTGTCCGCCTGAAGGTTAGAATTCCATCGATCGTGGTGGGCATTGAAATCGCCTAAGATAATGCGATTATCGCCAGTGAGTAGTGCGCTGATGTCAGGGCAGCATCCACTGGGGCAACAGGTGACAGGAGGAACGGAGATGTTGATGATTTCTAAATTGACATCCCCTGACCGAACAGAATATGTCTTGAAATTCCAGGACACTGTCCCTGTGGCCAAGGTCAGGATCAAAAAGATTATATTGCACAGAGTGGTGGGTGATAATCGCGAGACCGCCTCCATCTCCGCTCTCGCGATCTTTCTGCAACGCAAAGCAGGTCTGCAAAGCAGATTGGCCGTGAGTTTGGTCTCTTGGATCTCTGCTATACGGATGTTATGCCGCTTCATAAAATCAACAATTTCCGCGATCGTCCCAGTGGCAGTGTAACTGCAGTATTCTGAAGTGCAACGTCGTCACTCTGGGGGAAAGTGACGGGTGAACACACCTGGTTGAGGGAGGCAAGGATGCAAGTGCTGTTGTGGGCCTGGGACTGGAAGTCCCTGGGTAAGTATTGACTCGAATTCTGCCCTACCTCTCCCGATTGTTGCCCCTCAAGCGGAGCGTGCTTTCCGCTAGTTAATTGAATCCGCTTCGGCTCGTTTTATTCCCGCCGGAAGAATCCCAGAAATCCGGCCACATTTTCCGGTGGAGGCCGCAACTCTAGCGAGAAAACGTGACCTCATAAGACAGAACGACCCCGGGAACTCCCAAATAAGGGATCTAAACTAACGCATAAGATTTCTAGTGGATCAACAGCAGCGGGCGAAATGGGAGGAGCACTTAAAGAATTGTAACCTCTCTGCCGGTGCTTGTAAGTTTTGGTCGCTATCAAACCCGACTAAGCACAATGACAAAATCTCCATCGCTTTGACGATAAAGTGCTGTCGGATGCGAAAAAATGCGCGAACCCTTTTTGCCGACAATATGTAATGCATTCTACGGTAGACGAAGTCAGACGACGGGCCAATAGACGGGCATACAAGTACAAATACAACATGTCCCCAATTACCATTACCGCCAAAGAGGTTAAAGATGACATCGCTGATGCTAAACCATCTAAATAAAGCAGTAGGCCGAGACAGCGTAGCTCTGCCGATGCTTAAAAAAACTAGGCAAAGAGGGATTTAATTATCTAGCGTATGTGCTAAACCTGTTCCTACCCACCTTCGTCATCCCCAGAAAAGGAAAATTACCAGGGTGGTTCCGCTATTAAAGCCTGAGAAACCAGCTAGCATAGGGGTTCTTATCGTTCCATATTTCTCCTATCGCCTATAACCAAGACACTTGAAACCATTCTGCTTCCCTATTTCACTGAAAATTTACGTTTTGCCAATCACCAATATGGCTTTCGAAAACTACAAAGCAGCACCACCGCGCTAAGTGCCATTAACACACAAATAATATGGGAATTTAATCAAAACTCCCACCATATTGTAACGAATTTGCTACAAATCCTCTTATTTGCAATCCTCTGCTAAGTTCGAATCACTAAACTGTTGAATAAATAACTCCAATATTGAACAATGGAAAATGGCCTTTATTAAAGTACTTCACAATAACACTTATACTTTGCTACTCGCTGGCTTAATAACCAAACTGATTGATAACTCAAATGAAACTCTCCTATTGGCCGCCAGATCGCGTGCTTAATCAAACTGATTGATAGCTCAACTCAAACTGAATTACTTCTTACTCGCCTGCCCCGCTTTTATAGTTTACGCTGCATACTTCTAGGCTCTTCGATTTCCAGAAGTTACTAGTTAGTTCGGCTACAAAATCGCCAGCCACAACTACGTGCACAAATTATTGCTCTCTCTTGTGACAACTCAGATAAGATATATGCATGTGTTTGTGCATTGCCGCTCCGATGCTCGTATACGTACATATGTGTAGACGCAATTATTTATTCGTTTATGTAGATACATAATGATTGAATTATTGATGTGAATACTGCTTGGCATGGCCTTAGCATCGCCTTAGTGATGGGATAACTTAGTGATGCTAATATCCGTGACAATATGATAGTGCTCGTTGCGTTAGACCTGTCAAAAGCTTTCGATACGGTCAACCACGGTACGTTACTGCAAGACCTGGAAGGGTCCTCCCTTCCCCAAGTCTCAAAAGGTGGACAGAAAATTATCTGTTCAATTCAGGAATATAAGATCTAAACAAATAAGAATTAAAAAAGGGTACGAAAGGGTGGTGTCATATCCCCACTTTTGTTTAACTTCTACATATCGAAGCTACCTTCACCAACAGAAGGAGTCACTTTCGTTTCCTACTCCGATGACTGACAATAATGGCCACATGCCCAGGCCCAAACATTGATAAGCTTTATATTAAAATAAACAGCTATCTCTCTGATCTCTTCAGTTTCTTCGTCTCGCGAAACCTGACGTTGTTACCGACTAAATCATCGGCGACCTTATATACAACATGGACGTCCCAAACGTCGACCATTTTGAACATTTACGTCGATGGCATTATGCTACCGACTGTTTAACACCCAAAAATTTTGGGTATACCGTTCGATCAGGGTCTACATTTTGGAAAGTATGCGCGATCTTTTGTTCCTAAAATCCAGATCCGTAATAAAATTCTCAAATCTCTTGGCGGCAGCACAAAAAACGCTCATTTTAATTTACAAAGCAGTTGGCCGGCCGATTGCATGCTAGGCGTCCCCGATATGGTCGCCAAGCCTTAGGATTACTCACTGAAGAAAATAGAGGCCTACCAAAATACTGCCTTCAGAACCACTACGGGCTGTCTTCTTTTGTCCCCAGAACACCACCTACACAATCAGGCGAGAAAATGAAATGGTGAACAAACAGTTTCTTTCGAATACCCAGAAACCTGAGCATCACAGCAGACATCTAATTGATACCGCTACACCTCCAAGGGGCTTAAGGGGTGATATCCGTAAGCATTATAAGGAAATACGGCACTTGAGAACCCAGCCGTATGAGGCAAGAAAGAACAAGCAGGTCCTCTGTGATATCAACAAACAGACGTCGGACCTTTATGTCAGAAATTGCCTGGTGAATCTAGCTGTTAAAGGAAAATATCCAGAACTTGCAGAAGAGGAATGCGCTCTCCCTAGGGAAGCGCGCGTCTTTCTAGCTCAACTTAGATCTGGATACTGTAACAAGTTAAAATCTTACCTATATAGAATCAATCTCGACATACAAAATATATGTTCGGCTTGCAATGTGTCCCCACATGATACCAACCATCTCTTAAATTGTAATGTGGAACCAACGCCTCTAACACCCCTCTCACTATGGTCCACCACTGTTGAAACAGCAAGTTTGCTTAGACTCTCGTTAGAGGACATTGATGACAATTTGTGATCGGTCGCACCTATTGGATGGGGCGAAGCACTGCTACAACAAAGACAACAGCGATATAAGAAAACATAATTCGAAGTGCTTGCGGTTGGAAAATATGAAATAAGAGATGAAAAACAATATAAGAAAAATAAAAAAAAATTTACAGCAATTAAGCATGACGTGGATGAATGCGTTTGTAACACTTCAACCATAGTAGGAGTGCGGGTTCAAATCCCACTCCCGGGAGAAAAGGCTTTGAAGAGATTTACAAGGTATAATCGAAACAGCTGTCACCTTGTCCGTCCTGATGTCACGTTGTTTAAATTTTTCCCAAATTATTAAAAAAAATCATTAAATCATATCATTTTATCATGGCTTAGCATTATTTTATTTCATATTAAAATCTTACTTGATGATGCTTTGCTCGAGACTTGAACCCAGTAGTTTCAGTATGATAGGTAGAGCATGGGGCACTTCTTACTGCGCAATTCGCTGTTTCCAATCTATATATTTCGCTTTTGCATTGATGTTGAAAAAGAGAAACGCAAATATGCTATGAATTCAAAATCACTTTCTTATTAAGAATTACTAAAATTCACAATTTTTTATGGAAAACATTCGGATAAAGCGATTTCACATAAAGTAAGCGGAAATAAGATTTTTGTTTAGAAAATGCATTCAAAAAATCAGTTTTATAAGTTTTAATATTTTTCATTGCATGTGTAGTAAACCGCTCTAAAAAATATAATACATCGCATTGCCGCAAATATTTTATATGCAGACTTGCAAAACAACGAGGAAAAATATTTATTTACGCTCGCAAATTCCCAGAAACAATTGAGTTTAAGCTAAAACGATTTGGTTTCAATGCAACCACTTGAAATTCATTTGTTCTTACTTTTGTTCTTGCCAAGGTTTAAAAATACACTCTGAAGATTAAAAACAATATTGTTATATGTTATGAGTGTATTTAATTTCACGACGCAACCCTTAATATTGAGCCGTTAAAGAAAGAAAGAAACAATAAAAATATCAACATTTGCATTTGCACACAGCATATGATGTCCTTGAAACGAACAATGAAGCCACATAACTCAATATACATCATATGTGAGAGTAATAAGTGCCCGTAATTAGCTGTTTAATAAGATACCTACCTGAGCTATGCCACGCATATCGGGTCTTTTAAATCATTAAGCGCACCTGATTTTTATTTACCTAAGCATAGCTTGGAAATAACTTCAAGCACAACAAGCGCGTTGCCTTTGATTGCAAATATAAAAACCCATAGGAGCTATGTGAGTACCTGCGCGTGTATAAAATTTGCTGATCATAGCACTATCGGACCATTCTAAATTCAACACTTAGTGCGAGCAGTCATATCTGTATAAAATCAAAGTGAGCGCATTAAAATGGATCTCTACACAGCATTGCGTTTGCTATACAACAGAGAAAATTATGGAATGAGCCAACTTGTAAAAATGGAAAGCAACAGTGATTTGAGTTATACTTCAAGATCGCAATCGCCGAAATATATCAAGCAAGAAAATGTCGAAGAACATTACGCACCAAATGTAACTTCATTTCAACATCAAAATCTGCGAGAGATTTGCAAGGGCGCACATATTCGCCTGCGTGAAGAAGATGAAGTATCAATCGATATTAACAAGTTAATACAAGTACAAACGGAGCCACTGGACCTTTCCGTAAAAAAATATGTTCATCACCTAAGTACGAATAAAACAGCAGGGGCAGCAGCAACACAAGAATTTCACGCGCAACCAAATCATCAAAACAACAAAAATGATGCATATGTAACGATTGGTCCAAACGCTACACAGATTCCCACACACAAATTCAATGAAATCGATTGGACGTCGGTAACTACAGCAACTCGCTGTTTATTGCTTGCCATCTTTTCGAGAGACATCCTTGCTACACACACTCTAAGTGGACAGCCTTCGCACGCGTTTCTTGGTCGTGAACGTCCGCGTAAGAGTCAGCTTGATGCAAATAAAGTTTGTGATATAATTCACTGCATCGTTGGGAGATTGAAGTGCACCCGAAGTGAGGTACGTCGTTGTATTACAGCTAAATGTGCGCAAAGTGCTAAATCAATTAAACGCACACAAAAGGCGCGTTTGGAGAAGGCGCTGAAAAGGGAGCAACTTCACAATGAAATGTGAAAAAATATGCATACATGTAATTTTTTTATATTTCCATTAAATTTAGATGTTTTGTATATTAATTGCTTTTGGCTAGATTTAATTCTTAATAAATAATGTAAATATTTATTTAAAAAATAAAACATACAAACACTGCCGAGAGGCGACCCCACTTAGAAAAATTTTATTCTAATTGAAAAACATCATTTATAAAATTTTGATGGACTGGTGCATTTAGTTCTACAAATTAATAAGATGGTCATAAATTGCTAGCAGTTAATTTGTTCGACCTTTGATTTTGATTAGCATAGAAATACATATTTACTAGCATACCTGTCAGATGTTGTTCTGCCCTAATGTTTGTCTTTTGCATAAGTTTTAAGAAGTTTTTACCTCCCATTTTCCTTATAATTTTATTATCTGCTTCCCCTATCTTTCTCTTTCGCTGCATTTTTTTCCCCTCTCCGTATTTTCCCTCGCTTCTTGTATACTCCATTTCTTCTTATCTCTCTATCTTCATATAAGTCTATCTCTTTCTCAGTCTCTACCTCTTTTTGTCTTTTCTCATCTCTCTAGTTTTTCTTATTCTTCTCCATTCCCTATTCCCTGTTACAGTCTCAGTCGATTTCTTGTTCATTTCCGTCGGGGCAAAGGACTATGCACCAAACTTCAGGCAAATCGTCCCATGAATATAATTTGTTCGAAAAGGTCGGTCTTAGGTCTACTTTCCGGAAGGAGCTTCACAAGAACACTCTTCGGGTGCTGTGGCGCGATCTGGAAAATTTTAATTAAAACTAGTGCAGTAGTTCCGGAGTCCATAAGCGTCATACAAACATACATCCGTCTTTATATATTGAGATATGTAGTTAGATTATATATTTTTATTGCAGAAATATTAGCATATTCATACATACGTACCGAAAAATAAAATATTTTTTTAAGAATTTAAAAGAAATGTTTTAAATTTTTAACGAAAGTGTATTTTTAAGAGATGTACGTATTCTTAACCACTTATGTTGCATTAACTTAGCAACACACATAAAAATATACAAACACATGTCAAGCTGAATAACGCTAGCGAATGCGGGCTTTTTTCACCATTCGATGTAATCCAACATGTATGTTTGTATGTGACACTGTCCCACTCAAAGCAAGTTTGCTCGCACAGCTCAAAGCGAACAAACACACGCACTACCTGTTTTGGGAAAAATATTACTTCTGTTTGAATAATTTTACTGATATTAAGGACGAATCATGTACGTAGTTAAATATTTCAAAGTTTTACAGTAAAAAAGATATATTGAAATCGATCTATCCGTTTTGAATTTATAGTTGTGTAAACAAATATTGTATGATTTTTTACTACATTTTGGCAATTTTCGCGCCCTATAATATATGTATATACCTTCAGATGTCCATCTCACGTATCGAAGCTTTCAAATACAAAAAACCGTTTTAAAATCGGAGCATTCTATGCGAAGTGATGAGCTACAACCATATTTTGTGATTTTATTTTATAAAATTTATAGGAAAGCTAAACATATATAAATATATCTATCATTGGCAGGTAAAGAAATTTTATCAAATTATTCGTTGCTGTCTGTATGGCCGAACTTTTGTCGAGAGATTCTACATCAAGTTTTGCGCACTTTTAACGATACTGATCGCCACATCCTTTTTCTTCCTGGCTCGATTTTCGACGGTTTCCCTTTTTTCAAAATCTTTGCTTTCAGCAAGCGCCGATATCGCTTAGTTTGCCTCAACTCAGGCGCGTTGGGTGGGTTTAAGTTTTTCCTCAAATAATGTGCATAATTCCTTTCGAATCACTTTTGGGTGACACGTCAACGAAACTGAATGCCTCAATCTTCAAAGTATTACAGTGTTCACTAATAAAAAATATTGAGAAAGGCCGTTGATTAATGAGATAAGTGATTTTGGAACAATATCATGAAGTTGCGGAAGCGTATCTGGGAAGTTTTTAAAACGAAAAATCGAGATAGACGGTATTCGGCCCCAAGTCCCAGCAATTGTTTATGTATACGAAGGGTTGAGGGGTGGACTCATTGAGCATAGAAAGGCTAGGTTAGGTAAGATTGAACTAGATGATCCGTGGCCACATCACATAGACTGAATAAGTCCATAGTGTAAGCAACGGTTTGCTCAATGACCGGACTGAAAGACCATGTCAGAAACCAGAACCTGTAACAGTAAATAACTCCCTTCTCTTGGCAAATACTAGAAGCTTTTTAGGACATATGCTACTTGGTGCTTCTAGATCTGATAGCAGCACCACACCTTATAGCTTGAGTTTTAGCCTGGCGAGCGCAGGGAATGAGTATAAAGCACGCTCGATCGTTTCCTTCTCCAATCTGCAATTCCTTCATCTGTTATCACTGACAGGGCCTAATTTAAGGGAATGTTAATCCAGAATGTAGGGTTGAGGGAGTCACTGCAATGAGCCACTGTACACACTTTTCAATGATAAGAGTAACTTGGTTATTCTGATGCTGTAATACTTACACATGATCTTCGCCACTTACAGCCCTGCGTTTGTTCGATCATGTACACATCTTGCGTTCTCTTCATTTCGCTCAATCTAATTGGGATGTTTAAAGGGCAATTTTCGATGGATACGCTCTTTTTAGCTATTTCATTCGCGTTTTCATAACAATCTATTACCTTATGCCCTGGCATCCAATGAAGATGTATATTTCATCCTATCCCGATTCTTTTCAGGGATTGCTTATACTCTAACACCTTATTGGGCGTTGTGTTATGAGAGATAGTTGTATTTGTAGCTGATTCGCTGTGAATGTAAAAATTTATGCGGCTGCAGTTTAAGTTACTTTCTTCCAGTGTTTATACCGCTTAAGTCGTGGCAACAGCTTCCACTTGAAATTACAACAGTGATCCGGTATATTTTTGGATCTTTTTTCGGGTCTGTTTATTTCATGGCAGGGAGTATGCTATCAGAGCCCAGAACTTAAACTTACAAAAAGTCTCCACCGCCCATTCGATCTTGATATCGGTCAACAAGCGCGACACTACCAGCTTCGTGTTCGAAATGTAAGTGCAATCTGTTGTCTCATCTGAATCATCTTCAGGTGTGAGGTATATAGTGCCTCAAAAAAATATTCCCTACTACGAAATTATTCCGAATGAACTGTGTTCCTCCTTGCTAGAACTCTCTTCAACCGCGCAGTTTCACTGGAGGACATGATGTCCGCGCAGATATTTTATTTGTTCATGATACGCTCTTCCGTACTCAAAATTTCACGCTTGTAGATCTTAAACATATTACTATACTCGTTAGGCTTTAGTATAAGTTAAAAGAATGTGTAACACACTTATAGCATTTATTCATATATGAGTCATTAAATATATAGTCTAAGATCCAGTGACTGCCATACCTCCGTCATTTTATAAAAGTTGAAATTTCGCCAGTGCATACTCCTAACTGAAGCAGGGTGCTTGGTCTTTTATAAAACTTGAGTCATAGTGGCTCTAACAGATAAACTGCAAAAATTTTGCAGGAAAATAGACCTCTCTTTCATCATTTAATAAATACTGATTTTCATAACACATTCGGCTTCAATTAAGCTCAGTAGAGGTTGCGAGAGAATCAATTAATTTTTCCATACAAAAATTAAGAGCGGTAATTTCCGCTTTTTTTTCACTGAATAGTTTTTTTTTTTAATTTGCTGGACCTGTGCCATGAACTCCCACTATGACGGGAGTTCCCGCATTAACTTTTTTAATAGTACTTTTAGGGGTTCTATACAAATTGCCGGAGTTCATAGTGAAATAGCCAACATTCCTATCTTTGAATGTAAATACTTTAATTTATTTATATAAATGTTTATACATAAATACTATTTTTCATTAACATGGAATTTTTCAAAACATTCAGTAACGCATAGCGGCGGCTTATCAGAACAAGTTTTGCATTGAAAGCTTGTTTCTTTCCTGATTCCATTTTGTAGACATAACTTGCATCTCTTTTGATAACTTTTGTTTTTACTTGTACCCCGATATTTTGGGGGAAGGGATTTTTTCTGAGAAATGATGAGTATTCATACCAATTGAGCATGTTGCATTTTGAGTTTTTAGAGGGCGTCCACTGGATGTTACGTAATTAACAAAATCCTTGCCTTCAATTACATTGGCTGGCAGATTTTGCAAACCTTTTATCAACTCATCACGATACTCTAGACATGAGCATTTTGGATGAAATGATTTGTAAATGAAAAAGGAGTTCCATACGGACATTTCAAGGATGTGAAATAAAACCTTTTTATACCATCTTATTTGTTTTTTTTGGGACTAGAGTAATATGATAATAACTCGTCGGCTCGATCAATTCCTGCCATGTTCTCGTTATAGGCAGCAACGCCTATTGGCTTCATCTTATTTTTAGCCCATCTATTAGTAACTTCGATTAGATGTGATTGGTATGCTGTAGTTATGGAAAAAACGTCGCGTTTGTCCTTCCATTTTGTCACATACACATTTTCTGTACGCCTCCAAATAATTTCGCCCCTTTTTAGTTTCTTACTGGTTATTCATTAGGGGCTCGGCTTATGGTTGGAACATAAAGTACTGATAGTATGGGTTTTGTATTGCAATAGCTTACTACACAAATCAACGCTGGGATAATATTTATCCCTATATAAATGGTGGCCACAGTGGAGATATGGAGCCATAAGTTTTAAAACTACAGCCTTCGTTTTGGATCCCGTGGTCTCTTCAGTATATTTTCCAGCATATATTTTTACATTCAAAATATACCCATCTTCTGTAGTAGATTCGTAAAACTTTATACCATACCTAGCTTGCTCCCCCTTGTTGTATTGTCCTCTGAAAAGCATTAGCGATTAATCTAAAGACAAGTCTTTACCTGGGACGTACTCCTTCTGAATGTTTTTTATAACCAAATGAAGTATTGGCATTATTTTTTCCAGTTTGCTTCCCGAACATTTTGTTCATGACACACATGACAGCTGAAGCATCTCAGAATTTTCTGAAAATGTCTTCCAGACATTACAGCACCAAATATGGGCTGGTAGTGTAAAGCATCCTTCGAAAACATTTTCTTAATCGACGGTTTTTTGTGTTGGCCTTGCAACAAGTTTAAGCCTAAAAATTTAAGCATTTCGTTTTAGGACGCTTTCGTGTCGATGGTTTTGGGTCGTTATTCTCCAAATATATCCCATAAGCATTACTCGACGAAACCAGAAAATTAACGACGCTTTCATCAAAGAACTTTTGAAATATCATTAGTGAGGGTGAGTCACTATATATTTCACCCGAATGCCCCACGGTTCAACAAATGGGAACAATGGTATTGGCTTTGTATTTTCCTGCCAAATATCGGCACCTTCTTGACAATGTTCACCATCAAACTCACTATCCGGGCCCTCTTGCCGAGTATAGTATTCATGATTTGTTTCTTCGAATTCACTTTCAACTTCGCTGCCGTAATCAGAACTCGAACTTGATCTGCACTCATCCAATGAATTTTCGTTTTCCCATTCTCCAAAAATTTCATCCACCCAATTTTGTAAGCATTCACAAAAAAATATTCGCCATATTTTTAAAAAATTCCGTTTAGAAACAAAGTCTTTTATTTTAGTTTTACGAAAAAAAAAAAATAAACTTACAGTTTGTTTTATTGAAGGCTCTTCCAAGCAAAAAATAAACGACTGGTACGTTGAAACTTGGAACGGGGATTACCCATATTAGAACTAGTTGAACTGTGGTTTTCTTGTTATCGATAGTAGTCTAACACTTTACCAACACTACCAATGCACTGTGATACAAAGTAAACCGTTTTTGGCGGTTAAAAGTTTCGATTCAAAATGTGCGATAATTCCCGAAATTGCTTTACTGAGGCACTTGAATGACGGGAATTCCCCAGTAAAGCCGAACGTGATATATGGTCTTCGTCACGATATAAGAAGCAACTAGCCTCATTGCCACACTTTCCATAGTGGCTTTGTCCAGCCAGACACATTTCATAATGCAAAACTGTACTTTTTCATAAAGCTAAATACTTTTTCATAAGCTGAAAGTTTTTTACGGCAAAAAAAGTTTCCAAAGTTTTTTTTTAAAGATTTTGTACTCGAATTTCAGTATAGAATTGCTTAGATATTTTTTGAAGTTTAAAACGATTAAAAGTGTCTGCCTAATCAAAGCCACCATGGAAAGTGTCTGGCAATGAGGCTAATTGCTTCTTATATCATGGTGAAAACCATGTATGAAAATCAGTCTTTATAAAATGACGAAAGAAAGGTCTGTTTATCTGCAAACTTTTTGCGCTATATCTGTTAAAACCACCATCACCCAAGTTTTTAATAGACCAACGATCCTGCTTCAGTTGAGAGTACGCACAGACGAAATTTCAACTTTCATAATATGACAAAGGCAGGCAGTCACGGGCTCTTGCTCTAATATCCAGATTCGAATTTATTAACAAATATTTTTTCTCTATCTCTAATTCTGGTTCGTGCTGCAACATCACACCATCAAATGGCAACGCTTAATCCGCAATGACCGACCGAATGCACGCAATAACAATGGTATTATACACACGACGATGCTTCTATGTATGGCCCACAACTAATTGCTCATGTATCAATGTTGTTACAAATGATGTCTCTCGGTTTATGGAAACTATTATCAACTACAACAACAAATTACTGTTTCTATTTTGGTAATATTAAAAATTTAAACTCGTTAAATTCAAAAAACAAATCCAATTTATTAAAAATATATTTTACATGCTCTAAAAAAATAATATGTATGGATTCGTCGGTAAATGTTGACACATTTCCTTATTTATGTACTGGTTGTATCATAATTGTGGACTAAAAAACTTCGTATACTAACATTTTGGACACGTTATTTGTGCTACCAAAATGTTATTAAACTGTTGGTGTATTTTTGTTGTGTGTTTGTATGTATGATTAATAATGGTATTTCGTGTCAAATTCTTATGCCACTCTTCCAATACCTTCATCCACACACACAATTTCATAAATGAATAATGACATTAATGAATGAATTTGTGGCCTTAATTTACCAACACAATCAAAATGACGACCGAACCGTAAACCATAACAACTACAATTTCTCATTACCAAACAACAATTTTATGCATGGATCATACAATAATTAATCACTTGCACAAACACCTCAAATGACAACTTTGGAAACGGTATTATACCACACATTCTTCACCTTGCAACAATCGACATTAATTGCCCGCCCACCTGCTTGCTTGCCTGTTTATTGTCAATTTTCTGCGTACTATTGCTATGCACGTCTTAAACACTTGACCACCGGATGATCACATTTCCACAAACACAAAACCAATGGAACTTCTGCTTAATACAAACCTAAACAAACGTGTGAACCCCACCATCGTCCGATTGTTCAATCGAAATCATCTTGCTAATGCTTCTTTGGTCTACTGCTGGTGATTGCTCGTATAAACCCAAATTGACAACGCCTACAAACATACATATACGCATGAATACACACACGTGCGCACACACAATCACACTAATCTGTTAACAATTTTTGGCAAATAATCTTGCAGGTGAGGTTGGCAAGGAGATGTATATAGTGAATCGTGGCCGTTTACAAGTGGTTGCCGATAATGGGAAAACGGTTATGGCATCATTGAAAGCAGGTTCCTATTTTGGCGAGATTAGTATACTGAATATGGGCACAGCAGGTAAAGAACTTGGTAAATATCAGTTTTAGTGCGCCAGGCGGAACAATACGTACACGTAACTAACCAATTATGAATGAGTCCAGTTTTTTTTTTGTTCGTTTTGCTTTATCTAAAAATTTTGTGAAACTCTTTACCTGTTACTTCTTAAGTATGGCGTATCCTTCAGCAAACACAAATTTTAATTTAACAAAGAAAAGCGTTCACAGAATACTAAATTACCTGTGTAATTGTTTACTATCCTAATACAATATTAGTAGTGAAATACGCACAAATACATACATACATATATGTGTGAAGACTAAAACAAATCCGCATATTTCCTTCCGCAAATCCGTTCGTGTATGTGTTCTTTTATGTAGTTGCATAGTTGTGTGTGTGGTTTTAAATTGACTTACATCTGCTAATATCCTGATATGTTTCCTCTTGTAATTGTCTAACCTGTAGTAAATTGCCTACATGCGGTCCGAGTAGTTCAATATGGTAGTGCACAATATCTTTATAGTTGAACGAAACACAAAATGAACGTCATCTGAAGTACATACTTACATTCAATTAAATACACTTTTAATATGAATTATTAAGTGTGAAAATGTGAAATAGCTCAAATTTAATTTTATAAGTAAATATGTATATATATGTGTATTAATGCAAGAAAATTCCCCGTCCATGGTTATGAAACCATTTTTGATGTTAATATTAGTTATTAGCGTAAGCGTAAACGTGGTCTTTGTAAGTTGTATGGTATCTAGGGTATATATATGGAAAGCAAATGCAGGCGTATTGGTATATTGTAGGGAGTATTAGAGATAGGGGGGGGGGGGAGAGAGAGAGAGAGAGAGAGAAATAGCAAATGTAAGTGTAAGTTTTGTCATTACACTATAGGATAATGTAGGAACCAGGTACATGGTGGAGTTGATATTGTTATAAATAATAAATAAGTACGGAACAATGTTCTTTCAATGTTCAAAATATAATTGATTTTTATTCATGAACCGTATTCTTTTATACCAAATATTTCTAAATTACTAATGCATATTTACACTAATACTTACAAACTATATGTACATGAATTCATAATAAACATATGCTAAACTACAATACGAAATCACCCAACAACTCAAGTCAAACACGTCGCCTCCATATGAATTAAAAACTCTCAGCACATATACACTTGTTTTAAATGCAAGTACTTGAAGAGATGTATGCATTGCTGTTTTGATTAGAATAAATAACCACAGATAATGGCAAATATTAGAAATGGTTTAATTTTTATTACTGATAAAAAAGTGTTTACAAAAACAAATCACATGGTAAAGCATTCAAGTTTAAGTTGACATTTTTTTAGGATTTTGTTGGTTGTAACATCTTTCTTTAGCTCGATTTATATTAAACGAGACAAACCCCGCGGCTCCGCCTGTGTAGTATTTGATTATAGTGTTACCAAAAAAAATTTGAGTTCCGTCAGAAAAACAAAATAACCATCATCGTATGTCGAAATTTTTAAGAATGTAATTGAATAAAATTTTGTTCAAGTTTCGACACAAAAACATGCCTATGTTATTAGCAAGAACGCCTAGAATCACTATACTATCACTAAATTTCATGGCATTCCATGTTGTGGTTCGAAAGTTGTGAGCGCCCAAACGTACAGACATTGAATTTTATAGATATAAGACGATAAAGTGCAGACAAAGAAAAATAAATTAAAATTAAATAAAATTAAATTTTAAATAAAATAAAACGAGATAAAATAAAGTAAAAATAAATAACCTAAAAAAAAAAAATAAGGTAAAAAATAAAAAATATAAAATAAAATATAACTAAAACAAATAAAATGTAATAATATAAAATTAAATGAACTATAATAAATTAAACCAAAATGAAATAAAATGAGATAAAATAAAATAAAGCCAGATAAAACAAGATATAGTAAAGTAACTTATTTAAATAAAATTGAATAAAGTAAAAAAAAAAAATAATAATATACAATTTAATTAAATTATAAAAAAAGTTAAAATAAAACAAAAAATAGACATAACAAAATAAAATAAATAAAATAAAACAAGATATATTAAAATAAAATTTAATAAAATAAAAATAAAAAAACTAAAAAATAATAATGAAATTATAAAAAAATGAAAATGAAATAAAATAAAATAAAATAAAACATAATAAAATAAAATAAAATAAAATAAAATAAAATAATATAATATAAAATAAAATAATATAAAATAAATTAAAATAACATAAAGTAAAATAAAATAAAATAAAATAAAAAAATAAAAATTAATAAATAAAAATAAATAAAATAAATAAAATAAAATAAAATAAAATAAAATAAAATAAAATAGAAGGGAATAAAATTAAATAAACTTAAATGAAATGAAAATAATATAAACTAGAATAAAACAAAAAAAATTTAATTAAATAAAGCAAAATTTATTTAAATTAAATTAAATTAAATTAAGTTAAATTAAATTAAATTAAATTAAATTAACTTAAATTAAATTAAATTAGATTAAATTAAATTCAATTAAATTAAATTAAATTAAATTAAATTAAATTAAATTGAATTATTTTCAATCGACGAGTTATCCCTTTGTTTTCGATAAGCTTTGGATTTATCAACGAAAAATTAAAGATGTGTAAGCAAGATGTAATCGATTTGTAATTTGATTGTTAAACAAGTAGGGAAGGTTAAGTTCAGGTGTAACCGAATATTACTTACTCAGCTGAAAGCTATGGTGACAACATAAGGGAAAATAACCATTTAGGAAAATGAACCGAGGGAAACCCTGGAATGTGTTTGTATGACATGTGTATCAAATGAAAGGCATTAAAGAGTATTTTATGAAGGAGTGGGCCATAGTTCTATAGGTGGGCGCCAATTAGGGATATCGCCATAAAGGTGGATCAGGGTTGACTCTGGAATTTGTTTGTACGATATGGCTATCAGATGAAAGGTGTTAATGAGTATTTTGAAAGGGAGTGATCCTTAGTTCCATAGGTGGACGCCGTTTCGGGATATCGCCATAAAGGTGGACCAGGGGTGACTCTAGAATGTGTTTGTACGATATGTGTATTAAACTAAAGGTATTAATGAGGGTTTTAAAGGGAGTGGTTGTAGTTGTATAGGTGGTCGCCTTTTCGAGATATCGCCATGAAGGTGGACCAGAGGGGACCCTAGAATGCGTTTGTATAATATGGGTATCAAACGAAAGGTGTTAATGAGTATTTTAAAAGGGAGTGGGCCTTGGTTCTATAGGTGGACGCCTTTTAGAGATATCGCCATAAAGGTGGACCAGGGGTGACTCTCGAATTTGTTTGTACGATATGGGTATCAAACGAAAGGTGTTAATGAGTCTTTTTAAAGGGGAGTGGGCCTTCGTTCTATAGGTGGTCGCCTTTTCGAGATATCGCCATAAAGGTGAACCAGGCGTGACTGTAGAATATGTTTGTACGATATGGGTGTCAAAATAAAGGTATTAGATATTGAACAAAATGTGGACCAGGGTGACCCAGAACATCACCTGTTGGATACCGCTAATTTATTTATATATGTAATACCACGAACAATATTCCTGCCAAGATTTCAAGGGCTTTTGATTTCGCGATGCAGAACTTTTTCATTTTCATCTACTTAATATGGTAGGTGTCACACCCATTTAACAAAGTTTTTTCTAAAGTTATATTTTGCGTCAATAAACTAATCCAATTACCATGTTTCATCCCATTTTTCGTATTTGGTATAGAATTATGGCATTTTTTTCATTTTTCGTAATTTTCGATATCGAAAAAGTATGCGTGATCATAGTCGGATTTCGGCCATATTTTATACCAATTCAAAGTGAGTTCGAATAATTACGTGAACTGGGTTTAGTAAAGATATATCGATTTTTGCTCAAGTTATCCTGTTAAGGGCCGAGCGGAAGGACAGACGGCCGACTGTGTATAAAAACTGGGCATGGCTTCAACCGATTTCGCCCTTTTTCACAGAAGTAAGTTCTCGTCCTAGAATCTAAGCCCCTACCAAATTTCACGAGGATTGGTAAATTTTTGTTCGACTTATGGCATTAAAAGTATCCTAGACAAATTAAATGAAAAAGGGCGGAGCCACGCCTATTTTGAAAATTTCTTTTATTTTTGTATTTTGTTGCACCATATCATTTTTGGAGTTGAATGTTGACATAATTTACATATATACGGTAAGGTATTAAATTTTTTGTTAAAATTTTACTTAAAAAAAAAATTTTTTTTAAGTGGGCGTTGTCATTTTCCGATTTTGCTAATTTTTATCAAGCATACATATAGTAATAGGAGTAACGTTACTGCCGAATTTCATCATGATATCTTCAACGACTGCCAATTTACAGCTTGCAAAACTTCTAAATTACATTCTTTTAAGAGTGGGCGGTGCCACGCCCATTGTCCAAAATTTTACTAATTTTCAATTCTGCGTCATAAGGTCAACTCACCTACCCAGTTTCATTGCTTTATCCGTCTTTGGTAATGAATTATCTCACTTTTGTCTGTTTTTCCAAATTTTCGATATCAAAAAAGTGGGCGTGGTTATATTCCGACATCGGTCGTTTTAAATAGCGATCTGAGATGAGTGCTCAGGAACCTACATACCAAATTTCATCAAGATACCTCAAAATTTACTCAAGTTATCGTGTTAACGGGCGGACATGACTCAATCAAATTTTTTCTCGATTCTGATGATTTTGATATTTGGAAGTCTATATCTATCCCGATTCCTTTATACCTGTACAACCAACCGTTATCCAATCAAAGTTAATATACTTTGTGAGCTCTGCTGAACTGAGTATAAAAATTTTTATCGGAGTTTTATGGAAAAGTTATTGATTTTTTATCAAAAAGTTATCGATTACTTTCCGAAAAATTATCGATATGCTTTCAAAAAGATATCAGTTTGTTTTCTTAAAGTTATAGATTTGTTATCGCAGTGCAACTAATTTTCCATAGACGTGTTATCGAAAATTTTTGTTTCTGGTGAAGATATATCTGCTGTGGTTTAACTTCAACCCCTGAGCGAGCTCTAGTTAACTTAACAGCAGTTGTTTCCTAGACGTACACCTGTATGTTTACACATTGAACTCCACGATTAACTTGATACCGGCATTCAGATTTTTTCGTGTATAAATCTTTAGAAATTGGGAAAGTTCAAAAAAAGAAAAAAGGAAAGCAGGGAAAGGAAAGGATCAGTGAGAAGGGAAAACCGAAGCAAAAGCAGAAGCCGGAACGGAGCCGAATGGTTTGTTGCCAATTTGTTATCGGTGTGCTTACGCTTTGCTATCGATGAGGTGTATTTATCGGTTTCTTATTAAAAATTTGCTATAGATAACAAATGTAAATATTATTATTATTATTAGGCCTCGCCTAAATGTGTCGTGACATCGAAAGCTTCTGAGATGTCAATACATTTTTTTGACTCTGAAGCCGTTTCCATCCTTTTCCGTGAGGGTATGTATAGCCGTTTCTGTAGATTTTTCTCATTGATAGGCAAATTGTTTGCGATATAAGGTTGGTTTGTATAGGTTGACCTCCCTTGTATGCTAATCAAATTTGTTCTACATACCCTATGATAAACGAACTGAGGCTAATTAGTCGATACACTTAATGGTTTTCGAATTTGTTAATGCACTAATTCATCCGATTCGCTTTAAATAGTAAGATCAGGACTAAAATAAATGCGGTGGTATTGTTGACCGCCAAAAATGTACTCAATCAATCATGGGTTAAGTAGAAGTCCCACAAACCCCACTGTATAATATAGTAATCTGTGTCGATTTGTATGGACGAAAGTTAACCGTTGTAAAAGACTTTGGCGATAACAGTTTTTTGAAAAAAAATAAATAAAAATAATATTTTTGAGAATAGGGGAGTGTTTTGGTAGAAAAATTTACTCTTTCGTCATTTTTTTTTCGCAGGCTCGAAAATTATAATTTTGGGTTGCGCAGTGGAACTTTTTATACCTGAGCCCAAATCCTATCGAAAAATCAATGGCGCGATATCGGTTAATAAATCTAATATATAATGTATAATTATGTGGTATTATCGAATATACACATTCAGGGCTTAGGGTGTAGCTAGTTTGGAGAGCGAGAGCGATTGGGCATGGCTTATTAGTACACGGTGGACGAAATAAGTTAATCATCTTAGCAGCTAAGAATATCGGCACCACAACTGCTAAGCAGGGTTTAATTTTCAAGGATTTAATCTTCAGCGCAATAAATATTATTTCTTTTAACTGAAATCAGTAATATTCAAGCTTCAGTAGAGACTTTGTCGCAAAATATCCAAAATTGTTAAAATTTATGTACAAACATCTGCATTAACATGGCATTATGTCAAATACATGGATACATAAGCAATTAATTTTAACTATAGTAAACTGTAATATATCGATCATTACATAATTATAATCGCAGCTGTTAAAGCCATCCAATGTTAACATGTCACTTCTGCATTAATCGTAAAATAAGAGAAAATTAATTGCATTATAATTACAGGCGCAATAAAATCTGTACAAGAGCTGTAAAAGTTCCTCAAAATGTGAGGCGCGATAACCCCCGAAGAGATCTAAGGCCGAGCTTCTCTTACAATTTGTGTCGTGCTCCTCTTGATTTTCCCTACAAATTGGCCGGACGGGATCTACATGTTTTATGCCGACTCCGAACGGCATCTGCACGGCAGATGAATTTTCACTGAGAACTTTTCATGTCGGAAATACATCCGGAGCGCTTGCCAAACTACCGAGGGGCGACCCCGCTTAGAAAAATTTTCTTCTAATTGAAAAACCTTATTTCTAAAATGTTGATGTTGCTTTGCCCGGGGTGTGAACCCAGGGCATACGGTGTGGTAGGCGGAGCACGCTACCATCACACCACGGTGGCCGCCAGTGCCTCAAAATGCGTACATATAAATGCATATATCGACTTGTAACAATTAAACAAATTTATATTGATAATTAAAATCAATGCTCTGTTACATAAATACATACGCATGAGTACAAATACAAACGTAGCACATAAATGCGAAGCCAATAAATGCCAATGAATAACTGTTATTTGTAGCACTGAACGCTCTTGTGGTTTGTGCGCAATGCAGTGACGGTATGTATAAATGTTAGCGATGCCCATTTTCATGACCATTTGATTTTCGGGATTCCGTTATTGCAAATTGTAATAAGAAATTGATTATTTTTCGAAAATAAATCGATAACTTATCGATAGAAAATCAATAACGCTTTGATTACATATCGATATATAGTGTACAACTTTTCGATAATAAATCGTTAATTATGCGAAAACAAACCTATCTAACGAACATAACTGTACAAAATGTGCACTCATTTATAACCTTTGTTATATATTGCAAATCTATAACACTTCGATAACAAATCGATAACTCGTCTGTAACTGATGGAACACACACCCGGTTGCTCTTTGGTAAGGAGTGGTTAACACGTGTATAACTCGTCGATAACAAACCAATAAATCATTGCTTACAAACCATAATCACTTCGATAGCAAATTGATCACACTCCTTTCCTTGTCATAGTTTTCTGTCTGATTTCGCTCATAACAACTCTATCATATGCATACATTGCTTCCAAATTAAGCTGAATTGTAGTGACAACGCTTACGCTTACATTCTGTATTCCACCCATGCAGAATGTCAGTGAAAATGAATTCTGTAACCGTTTATCAGGTTGGTACTAATAGAACCGCCACCGGGTGCACATTAGCAATGGTCTAACATTGAAAATTTGTTCCATCACAACGTCATACTCATACATGCAAATTTATCCTGTGTATGCGTTCATATATCTGCGTATTCTCTTACAACTCGTAAACTCGCTCATTTTCAGTTTGGAATTAATATTTATATTAAAACAGAATGGAAACGTATAATTTCATTATTTTGAAGTGCAGTAACACAAGCTTAAACATTTAGCGAGTTATAAGGATTAATTGTGCACCTTTTGTATGTAGTGGGGATTACTTGACGACAGCGAGGAAATCGCTTGCAAAAAAATTACATTATTTAGTTTCAACATATCTAATTAACAATCAATCAGAACTTATTATGACAACTATTATTATGAGAAGGAAAAGAATGCAAGTGAAAAGTATGGAAAAAGGAAAGGAAATGAAAAAAGGACGCGAAAAGAACGGACAGATTAGAATTCAAAACCGAAGCAAACTGTTAGCGAAGTAAGCGCTTCGTCTCAGATGGGTTACGATTGTGTCATCAACTTCCTAAACGATGAGTAGTCGGTATTTTGTAAATTGGCGTGCTACCCACGAGATATAAACAAGTGATATAAGCTTCGAAGTTATCGATAATCTATCGAATTTTTGTATTGAAAGCAACAATCAAAATTTTAGAAATAAGGTTTTTCAATTAGAAGAAAATTTTTCTAAGCGGGGTCGCCCCTCGGCAGTGTTTGGCAAGCGCTCCGGGTGTATTTTTGCCATGAAAAGCTCTCAGTGAAAACTCATCTGCCTTGCAGATGCCGTTCGGAGTCGGCATAAAAACACGTAGATCCCGTCCGGCCAATTTGTAGGGAAAATCAAGAGGAGCACGACGAAAAGTGGAAGATAAGCTCGGCCTTAGATCTCTTCGGAGGTTACCGCGCCTTACATTTATTTTTATTTTAATCAATTTATTATCAAAACTTTATTGTTTATTTATAGAAAAATGTATCGATTTGTTACGAAAAGTTAAAGATTTGTTATCGAAGTGAAACCATAACGTTATCGGCGTTCAAAGCATTTGTTATAAGCAAGTAACCAAATTATTGTTGAGTTCTTATACAAAAGTCATAGAGCATTTACAGGAAAATTATCGATAAATTATCAAAAAATATTCAATTTCTTATCTAAAATATATATTCTTTCCATCGAAAAAATCGAGTTTTAAGAAACAAGCTCTAAACTTTCTAAGGAAAAGTTTATTATTTGTTATCAGTGTGTTGTCGGTTTGTTACTAACGGCTCATCGGTTTGTGATAAAACAGATACCCGTAAAACTTCAACATAAAATCGATGACACACCTATACCACATCGATAGCAAGCCATCAACACGTAGCAACTAAGTACTTGATGCCTTCGGAAGAAATGTGAAAAGTGGTCGAATAGAAATGATTCAGCTGCTGCAAGTGTTAATATTAAATGTTTGTAATTTTGTAGGGACCTGCGCTGTCCTGCCTTTTCAGTGGTTTTAGGTTAAATTAGGTTGAACTGGCCGATCCACCAGAACCTTGTATAGACTAAACGAGTCCGTAGTGTTACTAGAAGTTTGTTTTAGCGATCAAACTGAAAAACCCTGTCAAAAACCAGGACCAATGTTATAAAATAACTCCGTCCTCTTGGCAAATACTAGAAGCTTTCTAGGACTTAAACCACTACCTGCTTCTAGATCTGACAGCTGTAAAGCTGGTATCCAGTCAGAATACCGCTCATGAGTGTACAGTCCTCTCTTTCACTGATTTGACCTGTAATCCAAATTAAAGGAAACTTGAAGTTCTGGACCATACTAATATTAGGTCGCGTAGCATTGCGACTGTACGTGGAGGCTTTAAATGTCTTTTATGAACCTTTCAGGTTTTTTATCACGAAGGGGCTAAGAATCGCAGGGAATGTGAACCGGTGTTTCATACTCCAGCTCACAAAAATGACAGATTCGTTCATCAGACAAATTTAACTTACTAAGGTGATATCGTAGACTACAGCGTCCCGTATACTAACCAGTGACAGTTCGTACGCTCTCTCTGCTTTATTTTTTATTTATCTATAAAAGCTTTGACAATGTTAATTAACATATATACAACCTAAAAAACATGCACCGCTAGCATCAGAGACTATCAGCTGTCTCTCTGCTTTATTTAATGAGTTTGGCTGACCCCATTAGAAAAATTTTCTTTTATTGAAGAAACTTGTTTCTAATAATTTGATGTTGCTTTGTCCAGGGCGGATCTTCCGTGTGGTAGGCGGAGCACGCTACCATCACAACACGGCGGCCGATTGGAAGTATTTGTGTAAAATTGTAATGCACTGAAGGCTGCCCAGCTATCTGATGTAATGACGATACTCCTTGAGGATATGGCCCTTCGTAGACCTTTTCTACTGGTGCTGAACTATAAGCTTGCTTAGAACAATACTTTGTAGTAAAATTGCTGTTGTACAGTTTTCTCAAAAGATTTATACAATTATTTTTTAAATCAATAAATGATTTAATTTAAATCATGCATTTTTGGGAGTCTTACGTAACTCCATAAGCACTAAAAACATGAAAGGCTCAATTTTAGTTGAAATAAATGTACGTTGAGCCAACAGGCCGATAATATAATTATTTTGTGCGTATTGTGAGGACGGAAGTTGCTTTATTAAACTGCTTATTTGATTTTTGTACCCAGTTGTCGGAGTTAACAGGAATTTAGGTCAGATGCTGTTCCATCTCCTAATAGCAGATAACGATCCTAGAGACAGCTTACTAGTTTATGACCCTCCTTAGGATTGTATTTCCTTCAACATATTCTATACTATATTGGAAGAAAGTCACAATCACCATACATAAATGGGTCAGCAGAAGGATAAATCTGTTAAAAACCACGCCCACTTTAATACAACTACATGTTTCAAATAGCAAACATTTTTTACAGGAAAGTTTTGCAATGTAAGTATGTGTCTTTATTTACTCTAGTGAGCTATTTGCACCCGCAACTGAGTATATAGTGAAGAGTTCTACGCGTTCATTAAATAATTCCCCGTTGGAAATTTTTACGCTTTTATCGAACCTTTCAAGTTTGTTTGGATTCTGTAGCTGATGTTGCTTTTTTTACTCGATTTTCATTTTCAAATGCTTTGGCGCATTAATAAATATTTTAATAAATTAATTAGTCTTACAACATATGGTTGAATTTGCATACGCATATCTATCCTGTACTAATGAACAGACATAATGAACAATTACACTGTTCAACAGCTGCATTTCATATTAATGCTTTAAATCACCACGAATTCTTCCTAAAGCTCTTTTGCATGTTTTTCCCCCGGATATCAAAAAGTGGCTTAGTGTTGATGCAACATGTTACCATAGATTTAGTTCTATTGACCAGACATAACTACCATACTCTTACACTGTACAACAGAGCGCTTAGTGCAGGGGCTGAATCTGTTATTCCTTTTATAATATAAGTCCTTGCAAAAATATTAACTTTGGACTTTAAATATATTTGGATCAAGATAAAAATTATTTGCGGATTTTTATTTTTTGAGTCCGATAGAACTAGTTAAACTCGGACTTTTAAAAATAAACGTCCCGAAATAAAAGTTAAATAAAAAAAAAAAATTTATATCGGAAAAGCCGTTTCTTTGTTATCAAGCTGGACTTTTATTTCGGCCTTATAAAATAAAAGCCTTGATTTAACTTTTATTTCAGGACTTTTATTTTTAAAAGTCCGAGTGTAACTAGGTCTATCGGACTAAAAAAATAAAAATACAGATTTAACTTTTATATGTGGACTTTTATGGAAAAAGTTCGAAAAATAAAAAGGATGCATGATTCGGCACTATATTGCTATAGGGATACCTGGGAACTCAAACATTTTCATCTAGGACAATTTCTTGACCAGGACTTTTTCGACTCCGAAAAAAAAATAATTATTATTTTCCGTCCCTGGCTTAGTGTTAATACTTAAATTTACCACTATCTCTCTTTCACTTCCAGGTGTTAAAAATTTATCAAGCATTTCTGCTAATGAGGAAAAAAATACGGAACCACCAATTTCCCTAACGCTCCACTACAGACCTCTCGCACATTTTTTTGTTACAGATATAATTTATAGCAAAATTGTCGGAGGGACTTTTCCGTAATTTTTTCGCCCAGAACTAGTTTTTAGCTACATGTTGCATCAACATGTAGAATGTAACAATGAATTGATAAACTTTTTATAAGGAACAAATGTATCTTATTACATTGGATTTTGAACATGTCGACAGAAGAGTCGTTATGACCTTTATCCCGTAGGTGTAAGTAATAAAGGAGTCGAACATTTCGTAATATAAGAATATTCAGCAAAAATGTTAAGTTGAATAAAAAAATTTTTATTTTGTTGCAGAGTGTAACCATTATATAAATAATGTATTGACAAAGTTTGCCAGTGTGTATATCTGGCCAGTCGGTTTGTATGTTTCTATGAATGTATATGCATGTTTAAAGAGACACTTTCACTTATGAAGTCAGAAATGACTAATAAAACAAAACATTCTGTCAACATAAAAGAATGTTTGACTAAACAAATGGGGCACGCAAAAGAATTAAAAGGAATTTGCTAAATAAAAGGCTTCACCACTTTTTATATGTACCATGTTTACAATCGATATATTTCGCCCATAACAAATCGATAACATTTTAATCGCAAATCGATAAATTTCCGAAAACCATAAATCAATAACTTTTCAATAAATTCTCAATAGCTTCTCGATAATAAGTAAATAAAAAAACACGACAGCAGATCTGTAACTTTTCGTAAACCACCCGATTGACTTACCGATAACACGCCGAAAACAAATTGTTATTATTTCGATAAAAAATCAAAATTTTTTTTATTACCGATCGTTAACAAATCGATAAGTTTTTAAAAACAATCGATAGCTTTTCGATAACAAAGGAACAGAACCTACGCCAATATATTTTATGCCTACTTCGAACAGTATCGGCAACACAGAAGACTTTTCTCTGAGATGCCCTTAATGGCAGAAATATTCTCGAAGTGTTTGCCAACCATAGCTGAGGGGCAACTAGCTTACAAAATTTCGATTTTAATTTAAACACATTTTTCTAAATGTTTAATACAACTCCGCATCGGAATTGAAGGTAGTGGCTAGGCGAAGCACCTTTCCACCACACTACTTGCCAATGAAATACAGCCATATCCCGCTAATAACAAACCGATAACTCATCGAAAAAATACCGTTAATACTGCGACATAGTCCCTTTTATTCAACGTCTTTCATCTTTTCCCTTCTTTTCCTTTCTTTTCCTTTCCTTTCCTTCACTTTTCTTTCCTTTCCAGTTCGGCTCATGCTTTGGTTTTGTCCTCTAGTCGTAGTAGGCGGAGCACGCTACCATCACACCACGGCGGACCATTGAGCACTGCATAGAGAAATGTGACTCATACGCCATGGCTGCTTTTTCCGTAGCAGATATATGAGCAAATCTGTATGAATAGTGGCTAGTAAATTAATACGCATAGATACGACTTGCTTCGAGTTTGGAAAAACAAGCCTGCAGCATACAAATTGATATCCCACACCTCTTATTGAATTGAGAACGTCAATCGAATAGTATCTAGTAGGCTTATGGTACTGGTGGCTGCTTATTTTTTCTTAATACCTTGATAGAGAAAAAAATTATCAATTTGTAAAAAACCAACTTAACTGACTATTTTGCAGGATTCCGGCATAACGAAAATGTATATTTAATATCTGATTATAGCTAAAATCTTTTAAACTTCATGGAAGTCTAAAAATCGTTAAGTTGATTTCCAAGGACTACCCTAAAATACACACATTTATGTAGAAATTATCGCAAATGAATGTGTCTGTTTATTCACGCTTGAGTGGACTTTTGCCGACATTTATATCGATTGCTCATTGACAGCACATTATTGATACAATGTTTTTTTTTTTTTTTTTTTGTTGTAATTAACGATTGATCAAAAGATCCCATAAACACCGTTGCAGTGCAGGTGTATTGCTGTATATACAATTACATATAGTTCATAAATAAGTAACAGTTTATTGAATCATAATTGAACTATTTTTGTTTTTTTCCTTCATTAATGAATAAATACGATAAAGAAAAAAAAAAACGGTTCATAATGAAAAATGGAATTACCTCTGGCTCGTTTTTATGAGTTATTTAATTGAGTTACGCTGTTAATTTGCTCGTTATAGATACTGTAACGAATTTTGGGAAATCTTATTTTGCACCTCCTGCTGTCGTTTGAATCACTGAACTTTCGAATAAATAACTCAAATATTCAGCGTGGCAATATTTCCTTTATTAAGACTACTTTAGGAGTAGTACAATTACGGTACTCGCGTACTTCCCTAAAGCGTGTTAAAATCAAACTGATTGATTATAGCTTCCATCGCCCTGATTTTATACTCTCAGTTAGTCTCCTTCACCTATTTTCCCTAAGCACTAGACTTTTCACGAACATGTGTTCTGGAATAGCTGTATCTCATACTTGGTTATTTAGCTATATATATATATACATGTGTATGTGTGAGCTGATGATAACGTGAATTGTGGTTGTTTCTATTTCTACTTTGCTCTTATCTGCTGGCTACATATCGTTAGCTTAATGTGAAAATGTTCTAAGTCACTTTTTACGAATTTTACAGGAGGCGAAAAAAACTTAATAATTTTCCAAATAACCTTTTTTGTCAAAACTGTGAATGAGGATACCTTAGTTGCAATACTTTTGAGTGTAGAAGCTTTGAAAAAGATAAATAAAAATCATGTATGCTAACCCAGCTTTTGTCGGATGGTGCGCAGACAATAATTTATTTTTAAATTCAAACAAATGCCGTGTTGTGTCTTCTTCCAAAAAGGCTAAATGCTAAATCTCTTGATCGTTCCCAAGAGAGAGTAAAGACTTGGGTGAGTGTAATTTTTTACCCCAAACTCTCTTTTTCTAATAACATTGACTTCGTTGTTTCAAAATTGGTGCAATGGTTGGGTTCAGTAGACGTAACACCAGTGACTTTAAGGACGCTATGACGTTGAAGGCACTCTATATATACTTGGTCAAACGTGGTCTTGAATATTGCTAAATAATATGGAATCCTTTCTATGAATCTAACTCCTATAAAATTGAGAAAGTTCAAAAAATGTTTACAAAAATTGTTTAACGTATTCTTCACTGGCCAGACGGCCTCCAATCGTATACCAGCAGTCACAAATTGCTTGGCCTGCAGGCTTTGCATGACAGAAGACCTTTTGTCTCACTCATGCTTACCCATAATGTAATAAACTTTAGCACGAATTGCTCTGATTTATCTACTTTGTTCATTCCATATATTCCACTGCGTGATCTTTGGCATAATAGATTATTTATCGAAATAACTCATAAAACGAATTATGTTATGAATGAACCTATAACTAGGACTATACATCTGGCAAATCGATTCAGTAATGTTCTTAATTTTAATAACAGCTTATATAAGTTTAAGCTTGAATTGTTTTCTATTTTTAACTAGTCTGTAAGAAAGCACCCAAGGTCCTCATGGAACTAGGGGGTGGGAAGGGCGGGATGGCCTTAAAGGTTTAATGTGATCATATAAATCGTTTCCGAGATGGTCGAGCTAGTAGTATTTTAATAGTGCTTTGTTACCGGAACGTACCGGATCTATATCCGGCAAAGGGCTCCAAAGCCTTCGGGGAGTGTCTTTATCGTTAATACAACAACAGCAACAAAGCATGTACATTTAGACTGAATGAATTAAATAAATAAATAAAAATGCGCGCACAAAGAAATGGTTAGTTATTCAGATTGATATTATTGACAGGTTGACTTAGCACATTTTTTTTAACAGCTGATGAGTTAGCACATTTACATATCATTGCCCACAGCACGTAAAAATGAAAAATTAAAATTTTTTTTTTTTTGATCGATGTATTTTGAATTCAGTTTTAAAACTGCATTAAAATACAATTTTTCAAAAAAATTGACTTAGCACATTTTCAGATTAAGCTAACGATATGTATGTGTGTGTGAAATAATCTATTCACTTCAAACTGCTGATTATGTGTGAGAAATATCCTCGTTGCCTTCTATGTATGTGTGTAAATGGCTTACTGTCGCTGCGTTTATTTACTAACCGCATAGTGATGGTAGAAATGCTAATACTCGCAACAATATGTTTAAATATACGGGAAAGCCCTTTGTCAGACAGCTTCGTGGAGAATGAAGCGGGAGATTCATTTATATTTAGAAAAAATGACTGCCGTGCAATAAGCAGTTCGATAGCCTACCTAGACAAAAGTATTACATTGCGCTTCAAAGAGAAATTATGGTTACTCTTCTTTAAGAAACGAACATGTATATTGATTATATAGATTGCATGTTGGTAATCTCAGCCCTTTTTGTTTTTTTTTTTTTTTTGGTAGCATCATCACCGTTAATGGGTGCTCGGTTATTATAGCCGTTGCTATCCCTTGGAAGCAAGGGAGATTAAATCGTCTATATTTCTGGACTGCATGTTCGCTAAGGCTCGTCACTCACACAGAAAATTACTGACTGTCTCCTCACAAACGTCCCCTGTACAGATGGTTTGCTTGTCGTTAAAAGGAATTCCCATGCTTTCCCTTCATATCTTTTTCCTAGACATATTCAGTAGAAACTCTGTTCTTCTGTGGTTATGATCAGGCCTTGTTTGCTTCTTGATTTTGCAAGTATACGTAGAGTACCAATTGTAAATTGTGGTTTTCTTGGAACTAGTCAGAATGTTACAAGTGAGTTAGATGGATGCAAGGTTTGCTGTTTCGTAGAGCGCCCTCTTACGTTTACGACGGTCTTAAAGAACGTGTTTGGTGAATATAGGGCGTAGAACGCTGCTTGGCTGTCCGTGTATATGCATATCTCCTAATCGCTGAAATGATTCTCAAACAGAAGACTCTCTTAATTTGTTGGCTGAGCTTGTAGCTAAAAGGCATAGTAGAAATCCAATGACAGCTTTATATTTGATATTTCCGTTGGACTTGACCTATGTGCTCCTGTTACTCCAACGCATGCTGCCTGTTATATTTTGTTTAGTTTCTTAATGTTTTCTTTACTTTTTCATTGCTGGTCAATACACCGTTGCGTACAGATGTATCATAAGCTTTGGCCTTAGGCTTCAGTTCCTGCTTACTGTTCTCTTATAAGAGTACTATGCGATGTACCCCTTCACCCCATGCACCCCTATCAATATTGACTTTACGGTTTACCTTGTTATCTTTTTCAACGCTCAGGTATATGGCGCTTGTTGGGAGAGGGAGTTCAGTCCCATTTTGTAGAGGCAGTAGTGTTAGTAATTGTGAAGTAATTTGGTTCTGTTACCAAGGAGTATTAGTTCTGTCTTGGGAGGGCTGATACTAGAGCCGCTTGCTGCAGCCCAGGTATGTAAACTGCTAAGTACACCCTGTAGTATTATGATCACTGTTGAGGGAAAAGACACCGAAACTTCGATTACTACGTCGTTTTACACGTCATTACTCAGAGTCCATTCTTATCGAGTACAAGTAGTGTCTCGTGCAGTTCCACAATCCACAGAAGTAGGAAGACAACTTACCATGCCGGAAAATCAACCAAACACAATGAATCAAACTTATCTCGTTCGTAAGAAAAACTAAGCTGCCCCCTTTTCGATTAGTTATTATAATAAATATTTATTGTGTAGAAAGAGGAAATAGAACGAATGTAGACGGTATTATAAGAAAACAATGTTCATATTGCATTTTTTTTTAAGTGTAAATATTTTCTTTAATTTTGTCTTATTGCCTGGAAATGTCACTATCGTCCTTCATACTGCTGCTTTTTTATTTTATACGCGTTTGTCTGCTTCCTTTTGCATTTTACATTCTAAGATTGAATGCGGTTAATTAGTGGCATAATGTTAAGCTCACAAATTTTTTGCAATTCACGGAAATTGGTCTGCGTTTGCAGATGGCGCATTACAGAGAGCTAGAAAAATATGAAACAAAAACTGCTAGCTCATATGGAAGTATACAATAGATTGCATATAAAACAGAAGTAGCTTTTAAAGGAAGGTTAGTAATTAAAACAATGTTTAAAGTGAAAATACATGCAATGCCTTAGACTAGACTCGTTGCGAGTGTTTCTATTAAATGAGTGGTATTTTTGAAGTAGATTTTAGTTATAGTTCTGGTAGCGGTGACTTAACTTGAAAGCAAGTGGACGAGTTCATAAGAACGCAGTTGTATTCATATTTAAATAGCTCACATTGTTCTATGGGGCTTACGATTTTCAAAGTCAAATCAATGAATTGGAGGACAGGGGCCTTAGTGTTTTATGCCAACCCGAACGGCAGCTGCAAGACATATCCTTTCACTGAGAAGCTTTTCATGACAAAAATAAACTGGGAGGGTTTGCAAGGTGCGGCAGAAAGCTTTTATCCATTTTAGACCGATTTGTCTAGTGCGGATTAAAGTTAATTAAAGTTTTACCCTGTAAAGTGGGCATTTTAACTGAGATGAGCAATTCAATTTTCAAAATGCCTATTGGGCAAAATTAAACCGAGCTCAATTTTTACTGAATCTCAACCTCGCACTGAAAATCACTTTCTTACTCTGCAAGCGCCAATATCATCGACGTATGTACATATAAGATACGTTTGTAAGTATTCGCTTTCGCGTTAGAAAAACTTCAGCCTTTAGCAAACTTTTTTCGACTGCGGCAAAATCGATTTCCTTAAATCCTTAAACCATAGTGTTCAAAGCAGGTATGAGTAAGAGAGGTATGAGAAAGAAAGAAAGTAACTGTAAGAAACCGAACCCAAGACGGGAACCAGAAACGTAACTGGAAGCGAAGCCGAATAGAGTGCAGAATCAAATATATAAGCTCGCTCTAAACAGGAAACCCATCGTTCGAGACCGGAACGAAAACCGAATCGATAACGAATCGAATCCATAACCGATACCGAATCCGAATCTATAACCGAGTCTGGAACCGAAACCGATTACGAGAAAAGTTATCCAAAAGTTGTATGGTTTAGCCCGTGATATAGACAACGAGTATCGAGGGAGGTATAATGATCAGATGTATGAGCATTACACAGATATGAAGGCTTCGCTGGCTAGGTCCTGGTTTGCTAATGAACGAAGACCGTCCTCCCAAGATAGTATTTCAGTCGATAACTCAGTTTATTTGAAGAGGAAGGTGTTTGCCTCTTTTGAGTTGGGAGACGCAAGTGGAGGAAGACTTGAACTTCTTAGTGCTTCTTATTGGCGGCAGTTCTAAGAAAATAGGGATAACTGACGTGATTTGTTCCAAACTGCGAAAGTCCCTTAGGCGGTTAAGCGGTTTAGCGGTTAAGCAGCAATTAATAACTAAATAACAATAGTCCCTACGTGTTCATAAAAAGTTACAGGTAGAGATTTAGTATGGTTTTTCTTGTATAAATTTTCAAGGCTAATAGATATTTGCAGCCTATTTTAATAACCCAATGTTAAGTTTACGATGTGTTAATTCAAACAAAGCTGACGAGAGATATACCATTGTAATATGCGGAATACTCTTTACTTTGAATTAAACACAATTGCCTGGCTTACAATTGAATGAACTTTTATTCTTTTTTCTTTTCACACCAAATGGTTGACACTAGTGCTTACAAGTTACCAGTATGTTTTTTATTCAATCCAACAGTAATGCCAGATAGTCTGAGTTATTTTGTACTAAAACCTTATACTCAGTTCTGCTACATCATTTAGAAAACCTTTTTTGTAACAGTTTAAGAAAAACCTCGGACAATAAATCACACTAAACGAGCTCAGTGGTAGTAAAAAAAAGATTTTAAAATAAAAATATATATTATAAACAAGTAAGGAAGGCTAAGTTCGGGTGTAACCGAACATTACATACTCAGTTGAGAGCTGTGGAGACAAAGTAAGGGAAAATCACCATGTTGTAAAAAGAACCTTGGGTAACCCTGGAATGTATTTGTATGACATGTCTATCAAATGGAAGGTATCAAAGAGTATTTTAAGAGGAAGTGGGCCATAGTTCTATAGATGGACGCCATTTAGGGATATCGCCATAAAGGTGGACCAGGCCTGACCCTAGAATTTATTTTGTACGATATGGGTATCAAATGAAAGGTATTAATGAATATTTTAAAAGGGCGTGGGCCTAAGTTCTATAGGCGGACGCCTTTTCGGAATATCGTTATAAAAGTGGACCAGGAGTGACTCTAGAACTTGTTTGTACGATATGGATATCAAATGAAAAGTGTTAATGAGTATTTTAAAAGGGCGTGAGCCTTAGTTCTATAGGTGGACGCCTTTTCGAGATATCGCCATAAAGGTGGACCAGGGGTGACTCTAGAATTTGTTTGTACGATATGTGTATCAAATGAAAGGTGTTAATGATTATTTTAAAAGGGCGTGGGCCTTAGTTCTATAGGTTGACGCCTTTTCGAAATATCGCCATAAAGGTGCACCAGGGGTGACTCTAGAATTTGGTTGTACGATATGGGTATCAAATAAAGGTATTAATGAGGGTTTTAAAAGGGAGTGGCCCTTAGTTGTATATGTGAAGGCGTTTTCGAGATATCGACCAAAATGTGGACCAGGGTGATCCAGAACATCATCTGTCGGGTACCGCTAATTTATTTATATATGTAATACCACGTACAGTATTCCTTCCAAGACTCCAAGGGCTTTTGATTTCGCCCTGCAAAACTTTTTCATTTTTTTCTACTTAATATGGTAGGTGTCAGACCCATTTTACCAAGTTTTTTTCTAAAGTTATATTTTGCGTCAATAGACCAATACAATTATCATGTTTCATCCCTTTTTTCGTATTTGGTATATAATTATGGCATTTTTTTAATTTTTCGTAATTTTCGATATGAAAAAAGTGGGCGTGGTCATAGTCGGATTTCGTCAATTTTTTACACCAATATAAAGTGAGTTCAGATAAATATGTGAACTGAGTTTAGTAAAGATATATCGATTTTTGCTCAAGTTATCGTGTTAACGGCCGATCGGAAGGACAGACGGTCGACTGTGTATAAAAACTGGGCGTCGCTTCAACCGATTTCGCCCTTTTTCACAGAAAACAGTTATCGTCCTAGAATCTAAGCCTCTACCAAATTTCACAAGGATTGGTAAATTTTTGTTCGACTTATGGCATTAAAATTATCCTAGACAAATTAAATTAAAAAGGGCGGAGCCACGCCCATTTTGAAATTTTCTTTTATTTTTGTATTTTGTTGCACCATATCATTACTGGAGTAGAATGTTGACATAATTTACTTATATACTGTAAAGATATTAACTTTCTTTTAAAATTTGAATTAAAAAATTTTTTTTTAAAAAGTGGGCGTGGTCGTTCTCCGATTTTGCTATTTTTTATTAAGCAGACATATAGTAATAAGAGTAACGTTCCTGCCAAATTTCACCATGATATCTTCAACGACTGCCAAATTACAGCTTGCAAAACTTCTAAATTACCTTCTTTTAAAAGTGGGCGGCGCCACGCCCATTGTCCAAAATTTTACTAGTTTTCTATTCTGCGTCATAAGTTCAACTCACACACCAAGTTTCATCGCTTAATCCATATTTGGTAATGAATTATCGCACTTTTTCGATTTTTCGAAATTTTCGATATCGAAAAAGTGGGCGTGGTTATTGTCCGATATCGTTCATTTTAAACAGCGATCTGAGATGAGTGCCCAGGAATCTACGTACCAAATTTCATCAAGATACCTCAAAATTTACTCAAGTTATCGTGTTAACGGACAGACGGACGGACGGACGGACATGGCTCAATCGAATTTTTTTTCGATATTGATGATTTTGATATACAGAAGTCTATATCTATCTCGATTCCTTTATACCTGTACAACCAACCGTTATCCAATCAAAGTTAATATACTCTGTGAGCTCTGCTCAACTGAGTATAAGAAACCGAAAAAAACTTTATATAACAGATTTCACTCAGAAAGCTTTTATACCTTTCATGAACATGAAATGGAATATTAACTTTGGTCCGATGTTGGTAACGTTGAGAAATATAGAAGATAGACTCACCATTAAGTATACACAATTGATCAGGGCGACGAACTGAGTTGATATAGCCGTGTCAGTCTGTCCGTCCGTCCGTCTGTCTGTTTGAACGCAAACTAGTCCCTCAAATTTTGATATATCTCAATGAAATTAGGCACAACGATGTATTTTTGTATTACATTAGACATTTGTCGGATCCGGTGAGATCGGACCACTATAACATATAAGTTAAGGAGCCCAAGGACTAGGGCTCCAAAAAGTTAAAGTTGGGGGCCGCCCCGCGGCCCCATTGCAACCTGAAAAGATCCAAATAAAAATAGGTTTTTCCGCTTAACAATATTTACCATTTATTTCCGTTCAATGTCAAAAACAGACTGACTCTATCATTAACTTAAACTAAGCTCTAAGCTTCTAATTTAGTCTAAGTGATTTCATAATTGCTGACACTGCACTTCCCACGATTGGCCAAAATAATATTTTATCGCTTGCGTGGCGAATCACACGACTTGCATCTTGTCCGCATATCATATCGCTTACGCTGCAGTTCCCATGGATTGCATTTTGTGTGCTTACGCAATATGATATCGGATCAATTACCTACGTTGGCTTTGCTTGTGTTTGTTGAAGTGTGGTGTCAGCACATTCTTACAAGTAAGTGTGTATGCCCCCTTGTTAAGTACCCCCCTTTAAACATCTGCGTCCCGCAAATGAGCTCCTTTTTCAGAGGGATCCTTTGCATGGCTTGGCTGGTCCTGATCTGTGGTCTGATTTAGTCTAGGAAAGTTGATTGTAGTAGTGAGTTTTCTCCAGATAATGTAGCATACGGCTGCCAGAATGGCCAAGGCAAGAGCGTCAAAAATTAACGAAAAGTGAAAATTATTGCCAAGTTGTTTAAGCTGATTAATATTTTCCATGCTCACGCCGTGAATGTAGTTAAGGTTCAATTTTAGTCCTTCGCTCGTGATGTTTACCAAGGGCGGTGGCAGGGCCTGCGCTGTGCGTACTGATCTGCTGGTGAATGTTTCATTTCCCACCGTGACTGTTTCGTTGTTCAAAATAATGACGTACGTTCCATTTATGGTTGTAGAGTAGTTCCTCCCTTGTAATAGGCCTTCAAAGTTTGTAACAAATATTGTTGAGTCTGTGATCATCTCTACGGTTTTGGTGTTGTCTGGTTCAAAGCGGCATTTGGCATCGCCACCTTTAACTAGCCTAGCTAGGCACCCGTTTTCCCGAAGTTTAGTTAGGGATTTGGGAGAACAAATTGTTGTGTTGCTGATCGAAGGGCAATCCTCGTTCACCCCGAACGTTTCAACTTCGTTTATTAGAATTTTTTTATAGCTGAGGTCAACGTGTTGTCCTTTTATAACAGCGGCCCGTGTTATTAGGAGTCGGTAGCCATCTGGTTTTACCTTTGGCATTGAGAGTACGTACAAAAGTGTGCTACCGTTTGAATACACGGAGGCCGACCCGTACTCTATGGCCTCAATGGTGTTCTGATATGGTAGGGAATCTTCCTCCATTATGAGCCTTCCAATCTCGTCTCGATCAAGAAGATTTGTGTTGATTACGCCAGATTTCGCCATTTGGCACGCTTGGACGGCTTCTGACACCTGTTCCTTCAAGATAAGGACTTTACTTAGGTCAAGAAGTTCGATATTCTCCTCGCTAATGTTTTTGCTTATAGCGTTAATGTGGAGCATCGCTTCGTTTGCTTTCTCGATTGCCTCGCGGGTACCGTTGAATAGTTTTTCGTTGACCCGGTACTGGTGATTGTTGTTTATTATCACGTCATTCATGCTTCGAAGAATATAGTCCCAATCCGCTGCATCTGGAGACCCAGCTATCCACTTCCATGCAGAACCAATCCAGTCAATGGAACGTACCCTTCGTGATTTGCTTATTTGTAGTTCGTCGAGACGCAGCTTAGTTTGATTTAGGTGGAATTGTAGCACAGTCCGCACAGCCCTGCTTGTAATATCGTGCTCTGTTGACTCCATCAATTTGACCAAAGCCGTGTTGAAGTAGTTTAGGTCGATCACATGGACTAAACTGAAGTGTCCGTTCAGGATCCAACCACGCCCGTGCTCAAAAGTTACCAGTGGGGAGCCATAATTGTAGATGTTGAGGCCGTACACGCCAGATATTAAAAATAAACTGTGTTCCATTATGGAGAGAAAAAAAACTCATTAGTGTTGGTAAGATTAGTATTGACCATTTTTTGTTTTTAGGCACTTTTATTATTTATCCCAGGGACGGTGAACTAATAATAAATGGTTACATAATGTAAATCTTGTTTTCTTTTGTATTTTTTTCTTTCATTATTATTATTTAAAGAACATTCTATTGTATAATAAAAAAAATCTTTCCACACTAAGGGAAGAGTTAAAAAAATTATATTTATTTATTTGTTTTTTGTTGCGTTTAAATGTATTCCTATATCCTACCACCATCCCCGGCTACCCATCGTGGTACTCGGAAGGTCCACAGGATCCGAGAGCATGGATATGAAAGGGAGGTAGTTTGCAATTCTTTACTTTTGTTTGAAAGGTAGCTTTAAAGGCTACTACCCTTGGATCCTGCCGCCTTACAAAAACTCGTGGTAAAGAAGCTGAGGAAAGAGGATAATATTTCTAAGAATTACTGAAATGTTTCCTCTTTACCCCCTTCTTTAAAGTTTTTTATGTTTTTTTGTTTTTTTTTTTTATTTTTTCTATGTGTCTAATTTGCCGTTTTTAGTAAGCGCATAATTAGTTTTTTGTTGTGGGCAGATTTCTTCTTAAGAAAAAAATTTATTTTTATTTTGCCTCTTTTATTAAGCGTGTAATTAATATTCTTGTGGGCGGATATTGTTTCATTAAAATTTTTTAAACGAAAAATCGTTTCCTCTGTTTTTTTTTTTTTGTATTTTTTTTGTTTTTTTTTTTTTGTGCAATATTTTATGTTGCCTCTTTAATCGCTTATGTGGTTTGTTATAGAAAAGATCTTTGATCTTGAAATTGACGCCTTTTTGGCGTCGTCTGTGCTATAGAATTTGAAATCTTTGTGGTCCCTTATTGGGACATCTTTTTGTTGTTGACTTCCCGTGGTGACCTTATTATCTTTTTTTTTTTTTTATTTATAAATTTTTTTTTTTTTTGTTTTTTTTTTGTTTTTTTACCTTATGTTGGCGTGTTTTTTATCTGCGCTTTATGAATCCTTTTGCCAGTGTCTGTGAGCAATGTCACTGTATTGTCTTTACCAACCGTTTCCTTTTTGTAAAGTGCCTTTTGTTTTGATTTTATCTGTTTATCCCTGACGTAAATCTCATCTCCTGGCCTAAATTCCTTAGCTCTTTTCCTTTTTTTTATTCAATCGGATATTTCTTAACTCCTGGCTTCTCTTGATTTGTTCCCTGATCTCCTTGTGGACCCTACTTTTGAAGTTGGTTAGGCCTTGGTAGTTAATTCTTTCGGTTCTGTTGAAAAATATGTCGCTAGGCTTCCTCTTCGTTACAGAGTGTATTGTTGTGTTGTAACGATCGACAGCAATATACACCAATTCCTTTGGTCTAGCGTTAATTTCTTTACGGAGGCACCGATAAATCTCAATAACGGTAGAGTGGAATTTTTCGATCTGGCCGTTTACTTCACTTCTTTGAATTGGAGTCTGATATAGTTCGATTCCCAAACCTCTTATGTAGTTACATACCAATGGAGTCATAAAACCCCTCTCATTGTCGGTGACTATCATTTTAGGAGTTGTGAAATAGTGCATTACTTTGGCTAGCTTAGCGCGGAGAGTGACGGATGCTTTATTTTTAATGTGAAAAAGCTTGGCAAATTTTGTCTATGCAAGATAAAAATTTCTCCCCTTGAATTTCAAAAATGTCCACATGCACTATTTCGCATGGATATTTCGGCACTGGAGTCTCTTTTATCGGTGGTACTGCCGGAAGCCTATCATACTTGTTAGCAAGGCAGGTTTCACAGTTAGAAGTGAAATTTTTTATCTTACTAGCCACATTGGGAAAATAATACTTTTCCAAGATTTGTTCCCTATTTTTTCTTGAGTTTTCTATGTTCTGTCTCTATTATACCGCAAATCCTATCCTCGTTGGCCACATCCTCGACCACCCTCTGAGTTATCCTAATTTTGTATAAAAAGAAATTTTCTATATATACTTCTTGTAGGAGTTGTAAGTAACTTTCTGGAATCTTTATTGCATTTATGAATGCCGGGTTTAGGCGTTCCTTCAAGGCTTCGGTTAAGCTGGCCTTTTCAATTATATCTAGTCTCACATAATGACGAGTGAATCCTGGATGTGGGTTTTCAACACAAGTCATTGCATTCCCCTCCGTAAAAATTATTTGGTTACGGAAAACGTTCGAAGGGGCTTCAACATGTGGAATAAGGTCAGTAGAATCCTGTTCAGCACTGTGAGCTGTCCCCTCGTCACTTCTAGCTTCTGTTGGTGCATCGTTGGGTTCCGACGGTGCTGTCAAATGGTTTGCCTGGCATGGAATTCTGGAGAGAGCATCCACCACGACATTCGATTTACCAGGAGTGTAAATCAATTCGTGGTTATACTCTTCTATTCTAACCTTCCACCTCTTCAACTTGGCGTTATAGTTTCGACTTCCTAACGCAAAAGTGAGAGGCTGGTGGTCAGTGAAAATTCTAACTTTTTTCGCCCCATAGAGGTAGGATCTCAAGTTGTCTAGAGCCCAAACTATAGCCAACATTTCCTTCTCGTTTGTGGCATAGTTTTCCTCTGTTCTGCTTAAAGATCTTGAGATGTAGGCGATGGGTCGATCTTTCCCTGTTTCTCCTTGAGATAGCACCCCACCAATGGCATAGTTTGAGGCGTCGGTGGTAAGGTTGAATGGTTTTTCGAAATCTGGAAATGCGAGAATATCTGAGGAAACGAGTAGTTTTTTTAGAGTATCGAAGGCCTGAAGGGCCTCGGAATTCATTTTGATACGCACTCTTCTAGATTGGTTTGCCTTGACCTGCGAATTCTCACCGCGTGTGAGATTGGTCAAGGGTTTAGCAACCTTATCGTAATCTCGAGTGAACTTTCGGTAATATGACGTCATTCCCAAAAAGCTTTTTAGTTCCTGAAGCGTTTCTGGGGGTGAGAGGTTCTCTATAGCTTGGACCTTTGAAGGATCTGCCCTCATCCCGTGGAATGTTATTACATATCCCAGAAATTCTACTTCCGTTCTCATAAACTTAGTTTTTTCCAAATTCACTCTCAAATTAGCATCCGCAAGCCGTTTAAACACTATCTCTAAATTTACTAAATGTTCGTCGGTACTTTTTCCAAAGACAATAATGTCGTCGATATACACGTAACATATCCTCCCTATATACTCTTTAAGAACGTTATCAATCATTCGCTGGAATATAGCCGGAGCGTTTTTTAACCCAAAAGGTAATCTCAGAAATTCGTACTTTCCATTCATGGTTGAAAACGCTGTTTTGGGTATATCTGTTTCTTTCATTGTGATTTGGTGAAAGCCTGAGGTCAGATCTATAGTTGTGAAATATTTTGCGTTCCCTAAACTGGCCAGCGTTGCATTAATATCTGGGATAGGATAGGCGTCTGGCACGGTGACTGCATTCAGACGTTTGAAGTCCACTACCATTCTATACTGCTTTTCACCAGAGGGTTTGGGTTTTTTTGGAACTACCCAAATAGGAGAATTGTACGGGCTTTTGGATGGTCGTATAATTCCCTCTTCAAGCAACTCAGTAATTTGTTTTTCTACCTCTTCCCTCATGTTTGCAGGATATGGGTAACTTTTCGTGTATATGGGCTCATTCGTGGTAGTCTTTATCTCAGCTCGAACTGTGGTTTTAATATTTGTATTGATGTTAAGTGGACCGAACAAATGAGAATACTTTTCTATCATGGCTTTTAGGCTTGGGAGAATTGCGTCGGGTATATCGTCAGTTTCGAAAAAATGTAGGCTTGCTACGACTTTGTTTTTGAGCGGAATTCTTATATTGGGATCTATTGTAAGGACATGTTTTTTCCTGTCTATGACGGCACCCAGTTCTTTGAGGGTGTCATCGCCTATTATCCCATCAAACGAGCTTAAACCAGGAAGTGCGTAAAAGGTCACCATAGCTTTGTTACCAGCATTTTGGAAAAATCTCCCACTGATATTTTTGTTTATTACTACAGGTCCTGCTACGGTGGTTACTGAGAAAGGTGGATTGACTGGGACTGTATTAGTTGCCAATTCAGGTCTTATGAAATTTTTATTTGCCCCTGTGTCAACTAAGAACTTTAGGGCTACTTTGGTTGGTGTCAAACAAGTGAGATAGGGTATACTGGATTGCACGGTTGTCCTCATATGAAATAGGCTGGTGGCCCGCCCGCCATAAAATTTACCTGCTGGAAGTTGTCTTCTGTCGATTCAGCATACGTCGAAGGTCCGCTTTCTACATCTGCGCTGTTGGCTTCTATGTTGTAGGGCCTCTGCTGTTTGGGCATCTTTTCAATCGATGATGCAGGTTCCCTTTTGAAGGCGTTGTTATTCGTCGGTCGGTTCATGTAGTTCACCTGTCTGGTTTGAACACTGACGTCGACATCCATTCTTTCCACAGGTTTTGGGGCTGCGGGTCTAGCAGGAGGTGCGGTGTTCGTCCCTTGATTGCCTTGGAATCTGTTGTAGGATGACCGGCCATTCCCTTGAGTATTGTTCCGATTCGTCCAGTTGTATGCAGACCGTGATCGAGGAGGTAACGGGGGTCTCTGAGTAACTTGCGACAGGGTATTAGTGGGGACAACTACTCTATTTGGAGTGTTTGCATGGACTATTGTGTTCCTTAACGTTAGGTTCTGGATGTCAAGGCAGGCCGTGTACACTTCTGGCAGTATTTTTGGCTTCTGCACTATAAGCATACGCGACAATTCTGGACTGAGGCCCCGTATGAAAACATCAAGTGCCCTGTTACGGTACGTTTCCACAAGGACCGACACGGTTTCCTGGCTATAGTCATCGCACTTGATTTTGTTCACTATTAGAGACAACTGATGATTGACCGTTGCGTAGAAATCATCTAGTTTTGAACCTCTCTGAGCTAGCTGATTCAGTTGGTGCTCTAAAGTCCGATTGTCCCTTTTGTCTGCGTAATGCAGCGATAATACCCTTTTTATTTATACCCAATCGCTATCGAAAACATTATACGCTACCAATGCTGCATCGACAAAGCCACGGATTTTTTGCCTAATATGTTGCAGGATGGCACGATACAGGGGCCTTTCCTTGACGATATCGTAGTCCGACAGAATTCCTTCAACGCTGTGAACCCAAGAGATGTATTGAGAAGGGCTGACTTCAAAAACTTGCATCTCCTTCACGCAGTCGGGAAGTCTGCCAATATCCTTTAGGTTTTGCTCCGACAGTGGTGTTCGCACCGCTGCCAATACCCCCTGTGGCTGCGTTCTTACGCCTCCCTGTTCTACTCTTCCCAATCGCTTATCGATTCTCGCAAGATTTTGTTCTAAACTCGCGTTATTGCATTCAATTTTCCCTAGCCTAGAGTTCAGAGCAACACCGTTGCTTTCTATACCCCCAAGGCGTGTCTCAAGCCGCCTAATCTGCTCGAGGAGAGCATTGATGCCCCCATTAAGTTCATAGACTTTCGTGGCTAAAGCGTCCATTTCAGATAAAAAAAAATTTAGTTTGAGATTAAAAAATATATTTTTAAATTTTAATTTGGCACACGGTGGCTCTTTAAAAATTGTTTTTATATTTTTTTTTTGTGTTACTTACCGGCGTTCGCGATCACCTGACGGGATAGTCCTTATAGCACAGACGATTTGTTTGTTTTTTGTTTTAGTTTTAAGGTTGTCCTTACACTTTGACAGTTTCCTGCAAAGAAAAAAAGGACTTTAGTTACATTTGTAAAACTTTTACCGTGTTCTTATGGCAACGGCCACATGTACCAAGTTGGCGTTTCACAGTACATTAGTCTTTAAATAATTATGGTTTTGGTCAGGGGAGGCTGTGTCACTCCTTTTTAGTCGTCGACAATCAGATTGAAGGCAACCCACTAAGGCACAGTTGCTCCACAACGCTCTGGACATATTGCGAATCTTTAGCGTGTTCTTATGGGTACGCTGAAAGTATCGCAAGTAACGAGTGACCGTTTCCAGTGTGTGCTGATGTGTACCCTGGAAACTCCACAAAAGGATAAGCCGGCCCAAGTGTGTTCTTATGTGTACGCTCGGGTTAACTTTTAAAGTCGGCCCAAGTGTGTTCTTATGTGTACGCTCATGTTAACTTTTTCAGAAGGAAATTTTTGCCGTATCCTGAAGGGAGCGGCAAGTTGCATATTGCAAAAAAAATGTTTGTGTACATGACACGGTCACAGGAGTCGTTAACCATTTTTCGGCTTTTGGTATGGTGAGGTCCGTCCTAGAAGTATAGGTATACGGACTCACCCAGCCAGTGTGATTATACGTGCACTTGGAATAGCAATAGTGGGGCCGTAGGATAATTCACTTATAAAATGTTTCAATTTTCGTGTTGAATTTTATTCGCGCGCCAAAGTATCTTAGGGGTCACAGGCTCGCTTCTTTTGATATTATTCCTGTATAGCCCTCTGAGGGCTTTTAGGATTGGACGTAGTAATTTATTGCGTGTAGCATCACTATTCACTCAACTTTTTGTTATTCACTTGTGTTTTTTTATTATTCGTTTTACCTCTCCTGGGGAGAGGAGCTTTTATACCCTGGAGGGTCCCGAAGGGAATCGCAGAGTTAAGCTATCGTTATAACCGGAGGGTCCCCTCTAAGGTGAATCTCGGTTTTGGTATTTTCGTTATTGGCTGTACAAGCCTTAAATTATCTAAGCTGAGGTCTTGCCTCTCTATATATTTTTTATTCCTTTATCGGTAAAATTTCTATTTTTATTTTTTTCTTAGCAGTCCACTATCACTATCACTTTGTCACTAATCACTATGGACCTCACATTTAAGGAGGTCCTTTTCGAAGGACCCACTTGCAAGTGGGTCCCTGCTCGGGCGCCAGTTAAGGAGCCCAAGGACTAGGGCTCCAAAAAGTTAAAGTTGGGGGCCGCCCCGCGGCCCCATTGCAACCTGAAAAGATCCAAATAAAAATAGGTTTTTCCGCTTAACAATATTTACCATTTATTTCCCTTCAATGTCAAAAACAGACTGACTCTATCATTAACTTAAACTAAGCTCTAAGCTTCTACCTTAGTCTAAGTGATTTCATAATTGCTGACACTGCACTTCCCACGATTGGCCAAAATAATATTTTATCGCTTGCGTGGCGAATCACACGACTTGCATTTTGTCCGCATATCATATCGCTTACGCTGCAGTTCCCATGGATTGCATTTTGTGTGCTTACGCAATATGATATCGGATCAATTACCTACGTTGGCTTTGCTTGTGTGTTGTTGAAGTGTGGTGTCAGCACATTCTTACAAGTAAGTGTGTCTGCCCCCTTGTTAAGTTATATCTCTCATTCAACCGATCGTTCAGATAAGACGATTTTGGTCATTCCTGCCGCAATTTCGTGAACCTCGGTGACATATATTCTAATATGTCATAGAAAATATCCTGAAAAATCACTTTGATCGGAGCTATATATAGTTATATCCCATAGAACCTATCGTTCAGATAGAGATTTTTAGCAATTTCTCCCTTAATTTCCAATATAAAATCGTTGAACTTGGTGATATTTATTCTAAAATATCATAGAAAACTTCCTGAAAAAATCACTTTGATCGGAGCTATATGTATATAGTATATACCTATCCCATACAACCGATCGTCAGATAGAAAGATTTTTGGCTATTTCTCCCTTAGTTTCCAATATAAAGACGTGAAACTCGGTGATGTATATTCTAATATATCATAGAAGATTTCCTGTAAAAATCATTTCGATCGGAGCTATATATAACATATATCCCATACAACCGGTCGTTCAGATAAGGGGGTTTTTTGCCATTTTTTATTTTATATTTATTTTAAAAATCGTTTAGGTATTTACATCTGTTCACTATATATTTCTTATCTTATACATTCGATTATTTGAAGATTACGAACGGGATAAGATTATTGTTCAGCCCCGTCCTTACTTGTTTTATTCTAAGATATCGTTTTTAATCCGTCATAAACCGAACTTCCTTTTCAGGGTAACAGTTTAATGCAGTCTTTGCTTTATAGGCTTGTGCATATTTCTTCTACTATATACCTACACACATATATACAAACAATTATCTTAATTATTAAAAACATATTGTTCCGAATATTAGCAGTTTCGATACGTCACTATTCACTGGTATTAAATTCTGGCAAGCAGATAAAATAAAAAGCAGGAGCATATATACATATGTACACAGAAATAAAGAACGCACATAACTCAGGCTTATACACACATATACATTGAAGACAACAGTGAAAATGAGATGCAGAGGTATAAGATAAGTAATAATTCACGAAAAATCTGAACCCTGGGAGAAATAGGCGAACGAGGGAACTGAGAGTATAAAAGCAGCGCGAACTAAGATTCAGTCAACCAATTTGAATTTACGTTTATTTGTGACACAGTTCAGTGATTCGAACAATAATAAAAATATTTATTTATGGAAGTGTTGTATGTATTATTAAGAACTAAATGTTTTTTATTTGTTTTTGTTTTTTTTTTTTTTTTTGTTCTCAGCTGCAATTTCACAGATAATAAGATAATGTATGTGTTTTTTGCCATTTTTTATTTTATATTTATTTTAAAAATCGTTTAGGTATTTACATCTGTTCACTATATATTTCTTATCTTATACATTCGATTATTTGAAGATTACGAACGGGATAAGATTATTGTTCAGCCCCGTCCTTACTTGTTTTATTCTAAGATATCCTTTTTAATCCGTCATAAACCGAACTTCCTTTTCAGGGTAACAGTTTAATGCAGTCTTTGCTTTATAGGCTTGTGCATATTTCTTCTACTATATACCTACACACATATATACAAACAATTATCTTAATTATTAAAAACATATTGTTGCGAATATTAGCAGTTTCGATACGTCACTATTCACTGGTATTAAATTCTGGCAAGCAGATAAAATAAAAAGCAGGAGCATATATACATATGTACACAGAAATAAAGAACGCACATAACTCAGGCTTATACACACATATACATTGAAGACAACAGTGAAAATGAGATGCAGAGGTATAAGATAAGTAATAATTCACGAAAAATCTGAACCCTGGGAGAAATAGGCGAACGAGGGAACTGAGAGTATAAAAGCAGCGCGAACTAAGATTCAGTCAACCAATTTGAATTTACGTTTATTTGTGACACAGTTCAGTGATTCGAACAATAATAAAAATATTTATTTATGGAAGTGTTGTATGTATTATTAAGAACTAAATGTTTTTTATTTGTTTTTGTTTTTTTTTTTTTTTGTTCTCAGCTGCAATTTCACAGATAATAAGATAATGTATGTGTACATATGCATAAATAGGTCTATCATTAAATAAAATTCTTCTACATAGCATATACATATATCTTTAGTATATAATACAAACAGGTAAAATCGTATCACATAAAAAAGTGAAAAATTTCGCGATCAAAAATTTAAATGCAATTCTCCAAAACAAAAAAATCTGCTCATAAAAAAGTTTCCAAAAAAATTGAAAAATTCAAAGTTGATAAAAAAGGCTAACATTCACACAAATACTAAATTCATGCAGACCTAATTGTAGAACGCATATTTTATTTCCGTTAAATCTTCCTCGTTGTATTGCTTTGCCTGGCAGTAACTGAACTCTTGTCCTCATTTTTTTACACTTTTGTTTTTTATCAACACACTTTTTTGCATTCACTACAAATTTTTTTTTCCTAGTTTTTGCAAACTTGTTTGTTTTAATGCAATCACAAATATCAAAGCAATTTTTCTTTATTATTTTGCTTGGGTTTTTGCACTTTTTTCCCAAAACTTCATATACGTGTAGTTATGTGGCTTTATGTTTTTTTGCATTTCCCTTTTTTATATCAAATATACAAATGAACTCAATACAAATTACAATCGAAATATCGCATTTAATTTGCTCTATTAGCTTTATTCGGAAAGCAAGAACAATTTAATAGAAAAATTTTGACTAATCGGATTTCGATGCATTCATAATTAAAAAAAAAATATAAATAAAAAAAAAAAAAAACAAAATTGAAATATCAAACCGACAAACAAAAAAATATATAAGTAAAAATTATTAATATTCAATTTGGCATTTATTTTACAATTTTAATTTTTATCTGGAAAAAACATTACAATTATTATTTTAAAAAACATTAGATAACCCCCGGAACCTGGAACCAACACCGAAACCGAAACCGGAAAGGAGACCAGAAAGCAAAACCAAACCGGAACCGACAGAGAAAGCGGAACCAGAACTGTACCTGGAACCTACACAGAAATCGGAGCTGAAACCGAACATGGAAGGGGCACAAAAACCGGAACCGGCACCGAAACCCGAAACGAAACCAAACCCAAACCGGTACCGAAACCGATAACGAAACCAAAGCCTAACCGGAACCAACACAGAAAAAGGATCAGCGACCGTAACCAGAGCCAAACATAAATCGGAATCGAAACCCTAACCGGAACTGACACAAAAACCAGAACCGGCACTGAAACCAAATAGGGATCGAAAACATAACCTAAACCGGAACCGACCAAAGAACCGAAATCAGAGTTAAAACCTCTACCGAAACCAAAACCGGAACCCGAAACAAACATGGAACTAGGGCCGAAACCGGACCGAAACCTGGAACGAAGGCAGGTTCGAGTTCTGAACTGAGCCCGTATTACGTTTTACGATCCGATATCGAAACTCAAAACTTCTAAACCAAAATAGCTCCGAAATTGTGGATCGGGTTAACACAGTATCTGAACTAGCGACAAACAGTACTCATTAGATTCATAACTTATTATAATTTTTATAAAGAGTTTGACTGTTGCATAGTTATCCTTGAAATGAAAATGATTATCAGTCTCTGATCGTAGAACGTAATCCATGCCCTGGTTTCGAAAGTAGAGTCAAAACTGGAGCCGGAACCGAGTCGAAACCGAAACCGGAGGAAGGAAATTAGAGCGAGACTTTGGTCGAAACCGCCGGAACTTAATCCGACTGAACTTCGGCCAAAAACTGATACCGGAACAAACAGTGCTGATCTAGATAAGGATACGGAGCTGAAAGTCCCGAACAAGAATGGAAAAATGTCGACCAATTTCCATTCCACAACCGGAATTGAAACTTAAGTCAAAACCGGAACCAAAATCGAAACTCTTTGAAGAACTGAATTAAAAACCGATAATAGAATGGAGTTCAAAAGCGACAGAGAGATAAAAATATCAAACAAAATCGGGTCCAAATCCAAAGCAGAATTCTTAATTGGAGTCAGAACTGAACAAAAACAGAACTGATATCCAGAAAAGCTCAGAAACCGGAACCAAAATGGAAACCGAGTCCAGAACTTAATTCGGATCTGGAGCTACAATGGGCACTGAAATTGTGTCCGAAACCAGAATGAAGGTGCACTCGAGCACAGTACAAAAACGGAGCCTAGTTGAGAACGGACCTCAAACCGATACAGAAATCGAATTCGAAACCGGAAAAGCTAACAAAACCTGAAACGAGATCGAGTCGGAGTACGAGTCCTAATGTGAATTCGAAACCATATTCAAAACTAGAACACGAACAAAATCCGTAACCGAATCGAAACTGAAGTCAAAAATAAAACCCAATCTGAATAGAAATCCAAAAAAACCGAAATTCCCACCAAAATGTAACAGAGTCCACAAATGAATTCGCAAGCATTGGGGCAACTGCAAAAAAGTGGACCTGAACTGGAATGGAAGCTGAACGTAAAATCAGAACAGTACTTCGTTAAGGACCAAACTCAACTGATACGGGAATCGAATTCGAAACCGGAAAAGGAGATTAAACTTGAAACGAAATCGAGCCGGAGTCAAAATTGGACGTGACCGAATCTATAACCGAAATCGAAACTGAATTGGAAACGGCACCGAATCTGAACAGAAATCTGAAAAAACTGAAACGGGAAACAAAAGTGGAACATAACCCAAAACTGAATTCGGAACCGGATTTGGAATATAATCTATATGCAAATGGGTACTGAGTATGAACTAAAATCCTTGCAAAAACAAAAATCGGACCAAACCGAAACTAATGCTGGAACTGAATTCAGATTTGAATTCGAAACCAAAACTAGAAATGCACTCGAACCGAAAGTGCGGCTGAGAAAAAATTCGCTTCCGAAACAATGACAGAAACGTAATCCAGAACTGAACCCCAAACTAGGAGGCAAAATCGATCGGAACAGAATCTGAATTGATATCCAGACAAAAACCGAAATCCGGCAAAAATGAGCCAAAATTAGAGTCGATCTCAGAACTGAATTTGAAACCGCAACCGTACTCGAATTCGAACCAAAAGGATAACCAAAATTAGAACGAGATCAGATTTGAACTTGAAGTCGTAACCGTTAATCAAATTCGAACCAAAACCGCAAAAAAATTTCGGGACAGAAACCGAAATCCGAACCAAAACTAAGGAAAGAATTAGAACCGCTACTGGAAATTGGAAAACTGGAAAAACGGAAACCGGTACAGAATATGAAACCAAATCTATAACGGAGTAAGGAATCTGACCTAACCGAAACTAGAACCAAATAGGAGAGCTGAACTGGAACCGAAAATAAAGCCGAACCAAAACGGGTACCAGACTTTGAGCAAAACTAGAACCGAATCCGAAAGCCGAACCGTATTCTGAAAGTAAAGCGAATGATAATGATTATCATTTTTCATACACATTTCTACCGAGTACATGAAATTAAATTGTATTGGTAACTTTTGGTTTTTTAGTTTTGTAAGATAATCTCAGAAAATTTCTTAGTGCCGGTTTGATAAATTTTACTACAGTAGTCAACGGAAAAATAGCATTCGAAATTTATATTAAATTTCCTTAACTAAATTCTTCATTTTTATTTACAATATTTTAAGAGAAGCTTTTACAAATTCAGATTTTCTTCTTTACAAAAAAAAGTTCAGATTTTGTATGGAGAAAAATCTGAGACACCTTTCGGAAAAAAACTCTAAACAAAAATTATAGTAAATTTGGAGATACTTATAACTTGTACTTGATTAGATTAAAATTGATTGGACTATAGAATTGCATACTGAAAGAGTTCAGGGAACTTCAAAAAAAGTGTGACATTTTCGTAAATCGTTTTCGAATTTTCAAAGTTTTAGTTACAGAGTTATGTGAGTTTTTTTTTAATATCGAAAATAAAAAACAAGAAACACACCCACTCAATAGTTGCACCTCATAGCTTTCAGTATTCTTTTAATTTTTTGCATGTAACAAATTTTCACAAACATGCCCAGACGTACAGCAATAAAACCAGCATATTAATTTTATCTTTTCTGCTTCCTATATTTTATAAATATTTCAAAACAAAAACTTAGGTAATCGTCGCACTGCCTCAGTACGTTCGGTGGGCTATAGCGACCTCTTCGTGCTGAGTAAAAAGGATATGTGGGATGTATTGAAAGAATATCCAGCAGCGCGTGTGAAACTCGAATCGATTGCTGTGAAACGTTTAGAGAAATACAAAAAGGCGCCATTAGAAAAAGGTAAAAAAACAACCAAAAATTATTTATAAGCTCTACTAAAATTTCACCTTATCATTAGTGATCCTTTCCAGATTTTAGATTTATGTACGTTTGTTTATGCTCAGTTAGTTAATAAATTAGGATTAATCCAAGTTTTACTTTAACATGCCTACTGTCAAAAAAAAAAAACAAAAACAACATCATTTAATCCTTAATTACAAAATACACAACTTCCTTGCCCAAAAAATTGATTCGTTTTGTTTGTTTTGTTATTGTATATCCAACCGTTTTTGCGCATTTGACAATATAGTAAAATACTTTAATGTAGTTGCTATGGGACGCTGCCAATCGACGCCTGGTTTGGTGGAGAGTTGTGGACGTACTACGTTAGAGGATATGTGGCTGCCACCGCCAACAGCACTCTCCTCTTCACAACAACAGCAACAGCTGCAGCATCAACAACAATTGCAACAACAAAGTGTATCTTATAGGTGAGTTATTAAATTGTTATTATTATTTTTATTATTAGGCCTGAACCTTTGTGCAAATTTAGTGTGCATGTCATTTCAGCCTAATTTTGTATCTGGAGGCTTTTGATGTATCTAAGTACCTCTTCAGGCTTTTTACCTCATATCACAAAGGGATTAAGAGTCGCATCACCTAGATGGTAGAGTCTCTGCCTTTCCAGAGCGACGCATTTGCAGAGAATGTGAGCCGGCCTTTCATTCTCCAGCTCACAAAAACGACAAATTTGATTGTCGGCTAGATCTAACTTACTTAGGTGATATCGAAGACCACAGTGTCCCGTATAGTACCCAGTGAGAGTTTGGTTGATACTTTCATCGCAGGAAGTATAAACAGTTTGGCCTCTCTTTTCCCTGCTCAGTCAATCGAGTGATTTCTGAATTGTTTAGTGCCCCAGTTACTTATCAACTTCCCTGTCCAATGAGTCATATGTGCCTCACGAGAGCGTATTGAAATAAGTTCATGAGTCACATGTCACATTTCTCTATGCAATTTAGAGCAGCTTTCTTGTTATGATCGTGTTGTTATATATTTGTGTATTCTATGTTAGCGTATATCAAAAGACCTAAACTTTAGGAAAATGAAAGAAAATTTCGAAATTTTTTTTCTGATAGTAGCCTTTTATTCGGTAGAAGAAACATGAAATATATAAAAATTAAATACAAAAGAGAATCTTTTTAGTCATATAAATTAATAAAATCAAGCGTGTTTCTCGTTATAGCATTCCAAGCAAAAGGCCTTTTTACACATTATGCACTCAGTATGGACTTGTTTTGCTTTCCTAGCCAATTATACCTGATTTTTCAATTTGATGTAGCACCCAGTACATCTTTTTCGAACGAGTTTGTTGTTAATATTTCGTGGAATTTCTTGCCGGCTATGTGCAGGAAAATGATTTGAAGTTCCTGAAGTGCTTGGGGAAATTGAAGGCCTTTGAATAAGGTTATGTTCAACCGTTAATGCTGCTGGTCCTAGAAAATGTCGGACTAGATTTTCTTGTATTTGTAAAACTGTCAACTTAGGGCCGTCTACCAACTCGTTGTAAACTCATCTAGTATCGACAACAGCGATTTGAAATAGCAAATCAATTGCTATTATTATACTAATTTAAACTTTTACGTAACGGAGAATGGAAAGATGCAAGTTGATCTGAAATATCAATCCATTTTTTTGCTTCATTATAGTCAATTAGGGCATCTGGTTTTATAACACCGCCATTTTTGTACGCACTTTAGACATACTATCTCCATGGCATGTTGTATATAGATTATCTTTTTGTCTAGCTATTTGGTCGCTCTCTCTTTAGCTTCGCTTTTACCACCTCCTCTGGCAAATTCCTTTTATTTTTACGTAAAGTTCAAACCAAATCAGTTTTGCGGCTTTTTAGGAACTCAGCTAATGGCAAGCTTGTACAGTAGTTGTGAGAAACAACAACACGACCTTCATCTAACAGTGATCCTGTGAGATGCACTACTGTTGATCTAGGTTTATCCAGACCTTCTAACTGCTGCAACCCTCCATCATAAACTTGGTAGGACCACGTGTAAATATTTACAGCACAGGCTTTATATATTATCATGCCATAGCGATTGGTTTTTGCCGGGTTGTAAGTTTTTATAAGCAATTTTCCATAAAACTTCACCATAGATTCATGAACTACTATAATATCGGAAGGTACATATAGGCTGGGAAAATTATTTATCACATTATGTATAAGTGGCTCTATTTTATGAATTCTTTGTTCTCCAATAACGCCTATTTGAACCTCTGTAAAATGCCAACACCTTAGAATTGAGCAGAACCTGTTGCGTGACATATTTATTCTGTGCAAAAGAGGAACATAATAAAGAACGTCCAATTTCGAATAGCGCTCGATTGATGGCTTATGATTCAAACCCATACACATAATGACTCCAAAATATAATTTCAACTCCTCTCTGCTGACATCTTTCCACCTCGTCATTCGACTAAATTGTGCAGTGCGTACTTCCTTCAATAACTGAGCGTAATTATTAGTGTGAATAACCATTTCTTCAATTAAATCATCAGGTATAAAATAAGAATAGGATTTCTCTAAACTAATTCTTCCATCTTCAGTAATAGCGGAAATATTTTGTACACCGTGACTACCAGTAAATATGTCTCTCCCCAAACGCAAAACATCTCTATTCCATTGCAAATTCGCTGCGTTAGATGTCGAAGAGGCTTCCAATGGTCGTAAAGGCACCTCACTTCTATTTTGCCTTATTGTTATAATGTGTGCAATTTCCTCTGTATCATCGTATTCTTCATTTTCATCACTGAGGAGGTATTCTTCGTCACTTCCATCACTAAATGCTTCATCATCAGAGTTTTCTAAATATTGGATCAGTTCTTCTGTCGTAAATCTTTTGTTAGCCATTTTCTCCAATTTTAGTATATACTTCGAACTTCAATTAAACAAAAACGCACACTAATACACGCTTTTGATATTTATATATCAATTTACCGTTATTGTGACCCGAAAACTTATCTATCATGCAAAGTATTTCTTACGGTCCTATATGTTCACTCACTGAACGTGGTAAACGAAATTGTTTTTGCTACGTTCATGAGTCACATTTGACACACGAAATAAAATAGCCAAAATACGGTAAATATATGTCAAATTATTTATAAACATAATATTTTATAATATATGTATATTCACATTACTCAGTTAAGCAATACAAAAAACTATTGGGCTTGGGGCATTCTCAAACCGCTTTGTATGGGGACAGGGAAGTTGTTATGGCTTCCCTAGTGTGTGCTTTTGTGAATCCACAGAAGGGCTCTGGGCCATAGGATGCTGTTATAACACCCTGCTTTGCTAGGTAATCTGCATGTTCATCACCCTCATGTCCCTGATGTCCGGGAACCCATCCTAACAAACCTTTGCTCTTGGCTCCCAGGTCATTAAGGATTTCAGTGCAGTCATCCACTAGCTTAGATGTAACTGTGTAGGATTGCAAGGCAAACAGGGCTGCCTGGCTGTCTCCATATCTGCTATCTCCACGTCATGCAGAGTACTATTCCGCCCCGGCATGTCTGTGGCGACACCTGTTTCCGTTTGCAAAGAAAGGACGTAATCGACCTGGTCCCTTGGGAGCTGCTCAGTTGCATTTTGGTTTAATTGGTTATAATTTTTATACTCAGTTGAGCAGAGCTCACAGAGTATATTAAGTTTGATTGGATAACGGTTGGTTGTACAGGTATAAAGGAATCGAGATAGATATAGACTTCCATATATCAAAATCATCAGGATCGAAAAAAAATTTGATTGAGCCATGTCCGTCCGTCCGCCGTTAACACGATAACTTGAGTAAATTTTGAGGTATCTTGATGAAATTTGGTATGTAGGCTCCTGAGCACTCATCTCAGATCGCTATTTAAAATGAACGATATCTGACTATAACCACGCCCACTTTTTCGATATCGAAAATTTCGAAAAACCGAAAAAGTGCGATAATTCATTACCAAAGACAGATAAAGCGATGAAACTTGGTAGGTGAGTTGAGCTTATGACGCAGAATAGAAAATTAGTAAAGTTTTGGACAATGGGCGTGGCACCGCCCACTTTTAAAAGAATGTAATTTAAAAGTTTTGCAAGCTGTCATTTGGCAGTCGTTAAAGATATCATGATGAAATTTGGCAGAAATATTACTCCTATTACTATGCGTACGCTTAATAAAAATTAGCAAAATTGGAGACCGACCACGCCCACTTTAAAAAAAAAATTTTTTCTTAATAAAATTTTAACAAAAAATTTAATATCTTTACAGTATATAAGTAAATTATGTCAAAATTCAACTCCAGTAATGATATGGTGCAACAAAATTCAAAAATAAAAGAAAATTTCAAAACGGGAGTGGCTCCGCCCTTTTTCATTTAATTTGTCTAGGATACTTTTAACGCCATAAGTCGAACAAAAATTAACCAATCCTTTTGAAATTTGGTAGGGGCATAGATTTGGGCGAAATCGTTTGATGCCACGCCCAGCTTTTATACACAGTCGTCCGTCTGTCCTTCCGCATGGCCGTTAACACGATAACTTGAGCCAAAATCGACATATCTTTACTGAACTTAGTTCACGTACTTATCTGAACTCACTTTATCTTGGTATAAAAAGCGAACGAAATCCGACCATGACCACGCCCACTTTTTCGATATCGAAAATTACGAAAAATTAAAAAAATGCCATAATTCTATACCAAATACGAATAAAGGGATGAAACATGGTAAGGTAATTGGATTGGTTTCTTGACGCGAAATATAACTTTAGAAAAAACTTTGTAAAATGGTTGTGACACCTACCATATTAAGCAGAAGAAAATGAAAAAGTTCTACAGGGCGAAATAAAAAACTCTTGATAACTTGGCAGGTATTATTTATATAAATAAATTAGCGGTATCCAACAGATGATGTTCTGGGTCACCCTGGTCCATATTTTGGTCGATATCTGGAAAACGCCTTCACATATACAATTACCACCACTCCCTTTTAAAACTCTCATTAATACCTTTCATTTGATACCAATATCGTACAAACAAATTCTTGAGTCAACCCTGATCCACCTTTATGGCTATATCCCTAAATGGCGTCCACCTATAGAACTATGGCCCACTCCCTCATAAAATACTCTTTAATGCCTTTCATTTGATACGCATGTCATACAAACACATTCCAGGGTTTCCCTCGGTTCATTTTCCTACATAGTTATTTTCCCTTATGTTGTCACCATAGCTCTCAACTGAGTATGTAATGTTCGGTTACACCCGAACTTAACCTTCCTTACTTGTTTTCCATATACAAATACCCACGAGTGTGGGGGAAGGTAGGTCAGTTGGGACATAGCCCCCAATATCCCAGCAAGACTAGCTACAACCACAGGGCGTCCGGTATCTGGAGGCCACCGTTATAAGACAAACTAACGTTGTGCCATTCATCCCATGAGCACGGTCCATATGACACTCGGAATTACGGGTTTTATCGATTTGTCCTTTCTAGAACCGCCATATTTGCAGACAAAGCATGGTTACCTTTTTCAGGGTGTGACTGTTCGCTACGTATGGCCGATCTTGAGCTAAAAATAGCCCCTCTTTATAAGAAACTTGGCCCTGTGAGGGGAAAGGGGGACAGAGGGGAGCTGGGAGAATAAGGAAAATCTGGTTATAGGGAGGAAAAAGGGTCGCCGCCGCGTTACCATGTGTCACAGCGAAGAGGCTCCGCCCCAATTTGGGGGGAGGGTGCAAGCACCTACGAGTCGTCGTTTTGGGATGATGCCGGTGTATGCAAGGCGAGACATCCCCAGCAAAGGCACCCAAAAAAAGATAGTTATTATATATGCCAGATCAAAAATTCAGCAAATCCTACGAAATTAAAAGCTTTAGTTTTCTTAGAATAAAAGAGCCGATGTACTTGGCCGATTTTTCCAATGCAAACCTTTAAATGAAATATATCTACCTTAAATTTACATAGGGATATTTTTAGTTCATGCAATCTGTATCTGATCAGAGAGTCTTTATACTCTTCAAGACAAAGTATGTACTCAACATTTTCCAAGCCATATAATTGAATATATCTCATGGAAGTCGAAGTTCTGTACGGATCACCCTTTTGAGTAAAGGAATATGTTCGTCCTTGGAAGGTTAGGTTAGGTTGAACTGTCCGGCCCATGGGGACCTCAAATAGGCTGAATGAGTCCGTAGTGTTACCAGAAGTTTGTTTTAATGATAAAACAGAAAAACCTTATCAAAACCCAGGACCTATGTTGCTGCTTCTATATCTGACAGCTGTATCACTCCCAATAGCTGGAGTCTTAGCCTGACAAGCACAGAGCGCGAGCGCAGAACGTGTTCGATCGTTTCCTCATCCAGCCCGCACTTCCTACATCTGCTATCACTGACCAAGCCTAATTTAAAAACATGTGACGGCAGAAGGCAGAGTCTACAGTCCTCTCTTCTTAATGATAGAAGCAACTTTGTTAGCCTAAGGTTGTAAAACCTGCACATAATCTTCGGCACTTTTCAGCCCCGCGCTTGAACCCACGTCTTTCCCGCTTGGTCGATCATGTCGCCTTCTCTTAATCTCGCCCAGTCTAATTAAGACGTCTACGGAGCAAGCTTCAAGGGAAGCGCCCTTTTTAGCTAGTTCATCTGCTTTTCATTCCCATCTATTCCCATATGCCCTGGGACCCAATATAGATAAATGCTTCTCCCTGTCCCGATTCTGTCTAGAGACTGCTTATACCTTAGCATGCATTTAGATGCAGTGCTATGCGATATTATTGTCTTAGTTTCTGCTTTACTGGCAATATAAAAGTTAACAGCATTTCAGCTTAAGCTATTCTGTTTCCGTGTTTCTACGGCTTTGTTTACGGCTAATATTTCCGCTTGGAAAATGCTACAGTAATCTGGCAGCCTGTAGAATCTAAGCGCGGATAGGGAAGAAGGTAGTCTGTTCCTCTTGTGACTGATAACGCTTTACTACCATGGCCATATGGCCGGCGTTCAAGCTGCCCCGAGACACCGAGCCTGGTTGCAGTTGTAAACGCTGTGTTCTTTGCCAGAAGGTCAAGAATACGGAGTAAGGTTTAAAATAAGTGGAGGTACCACTGTTAACGTCTCAGCTGCATATATATCCTAAGTTTGCGTTTTGAAAGGATAGAACATAAAAAACTCATATTATTTTATCTTAGGTCCCGAAGTACAGAATTGTGAATGGTAAACAAAAAGTGCACATTCCGGCTTGAACCCATCATGTTAATGGCTGAGGCACTGCTAGGGAGGGGTAAAACAAAAACTGCAAAAAAAATTATGAAAGTCCTACAAATTGCTGGCATCAAACTGCAAAACAATGATATTCGGTGGTATTGCGTATCATCGTACCGAACCAGTTTGGTTGAGTTAAAAAAGGCACATAATTTCGTTAGAGGAAAGCCTATTCCACTTATCCAGCTTCCTGGATGACATCAGCGAGTTAAGATAAAGGTGTATAGCAAATTGACGACATTCCAGCGCTCCAGCAAAACCACACTCTTATATGGTATACTGATGGTTCAAAAACACTAGAAATCATCGGAGCGGTAATCTTATTCCCAGAAATCTAAATATCCATACCACACGGAAAATATCTGAGCATTTTCCAGCCGAATCTATTGCCATAAACTTTAGGCAGAGATCAATCTAACGAGGCTACAGAAGTGAGACCATCGGTACTTTCAGCGATAGTCAGATGAAGCTCTAGGCAATGCCTTCAGTTGAGATTAGATTATTACCAGTTTTTGAGCGTGTGGACAAATTGAATAGCTAAGGAGCTAAGTTGGGCGGAAATAATAAAGCAGAAGAAATGTACAGAAATACATCGGCTTAAAAGCCCATAGAGCCCAAATTCGCCATGGCGATAGGGTCTCACACAATAAGATACGAGTTCAGGCAGGAGGACACGTGTACAGAAAATTGCACTGGTATGAAAGTCCAAGACTGTACGCGGCATGCCTAAAAACATTACACTGGCATGAAAGTCCACTGCGGCGGCAGGCAAAATCACAGATAGTAGGATGAAGCACAAAGTGCTTTAATGCCATGGTTAACTTCGCAAAAAGCAGCTTTACAGGTAATCTCATAGGGTACTGTTCACTCATTACCAAGATGTACAAACTACGCACATTGTCGGTTACGCGACAGGGGAAATGAGACTGCAGAAGAAATCAATCTAGAATAGCATGCCGTTGCTAGAAAAGGCTAAGGATCCTTGGATCGCTTAAGTTAGAAAATAGGTACATAAACTCTTTTAAGCACCGTTCTGCATTTACTTCGGGAGCTCGACTTGGATGATGAAGAGGATGGCACAATAATCTTTCTAAGTCGAAGATCATTCTCAAAGTCCTGGTGGTACATAGCTTGAATTAAGTTGAAACGAATGAAGGCGTTGTATATCTATAGCTCGAAGCTCAAATTCTCATCACCGCCTCGGATTGTAGTCCCAACCCTTGCGGATGCCCTGCCTGTCACGTTCCGTGACTACATACGTACATATATAATTTCAATTATGTTTTCAATTTGTTGAGTATATTTTCGAAGTACATTACAGATCAGACATTACCCACGGTGCTCGACACATAAAATTGGGAATGTTCATGTGTAACCACATTCAGATATGCCATCAAGTATTTCGAGCGTAGTAATCCTAAACCTAACCTTTTGTAACCCAAATCGGCTTTGACTTTTTTTGATAGTTCCATGCGGCCCAAAATATCACGCTATTTCTATAGGTCCAGAATGACGCACAGACCGAATTATTTTTGTCTGTGATTTCAATGATAAAATCCATTACATCATATTCTGGTTGATTTTTAACATCTTTTTTTATTTAAATTAGGTTCATACATGGTGCTACCAAACCAATTTTTTATTAATTAAAGCTATCAAATTAATAATAATATATTGGAATAAACCAAATATTAAAAGGACGTCCACTTTCTTATTTTTTACAGTCGCGCCCCCAGTCCTCGCTCAACACACACCTTTACGGAACGCATCACACGCGCTACAGACTCTCCAGGTTCAGTTAGTCCGAGTGTACATAGTTCGGATGATCGACCGCGTAGTAGAGCAACCTCACACTACACGACAAGACCACAGTCGCAACCAGGTCGACCAGGTTCGTGGAGCTGCTATAGCAGAGAGATATAAAAATACAAAATTTTTGTTTTGTAAAATTTTTTATATTTTGCTAATTTTAATTTCATTTCTTCTCTCCGCCATTTTTTTCTCGCTCTTGCTCTCTTTCTACTTTTTTATCTCATTACAATTTTTTTCTCATTTCCTCTCTCTTTGCACTTTTTTATGTCTCTTTTCCTTTGTTTCCCTCTTTTCCTACGTTTTCTCATGTTAGATTTTCTCGTGCTATTAACCCTTGCTATTTTTTTTTATTTCATTTTGCCCTTCTTTTTCTCCTTTTCCTTCTTTATCTTCTTCTCTTCATTTTTCTTATTTTTCTTCCCTTTTAACTTCTTCTACACCTGCCCTTTCTCCTTCCCCTTCTCTTTTGCTCTCTATTTCACCGTCGCTTTTTCCCTCTCCTTCTAATTTCATTTTTCTGCCCCGTCTTCTTATTTTTTCCTTATCCTTATCCTTTTCCTTATCCTTTTTCTTTTTCCTTCCATTCTGTTTGTTATTCTCCCTCTTTTGCTTTCTACTTTTTCCTCTCACTCTACGTCTCTTTTTCTTTTTAATTTTCCTTCCTTAATTAATCAACCTGTTTCTGCTTCAATTTATCTCTTCAATTATATTATGCTTCTTCCTACATTTTCCTCCTTACTCTCCATTTTTTTCCTTTTTTTCATTCTATTTTTCTTACCTTTTCCCTCTTTTTCCTTCCATTTCCCTACCGTTTCATATTTTATTTTATCCTTCTTTCTTCCTTTTCATTTTCATTTCAATTTCCTTACATCCTTAATTTAGTTTTGTATTTTTTTCTTTCCTTTCTTCGTCTTTTCCTTATCGTTTTCGCCCACCTCATTTCTCTTAATCTCTATCTTTACCTTGCTCCTCACATTGCCTATTTCTTTGCCACTTCCCTATTTCTTTTCTTCTTTGCTTTTCTCTTTCTACTTTATTTCTTCCATCTATTTTTCTTTCCATCTCTTAGCCTATATATGTATATCTCATCCTAATACTCATAAATTGTTATATTACCTTTCTTCAAATCCCTCATAGGTCATATCTGCGATTCCAGTACGCATTTAGATTATGGCGGTGGTCTCTCTGTTACTAGCGCTGGCATCATCGGTGGTAGCGGTACCACACCTCTACTTGGTTCACATGAAGCCTTAGAAGATGAAATTAAACGTTTACGGGAAAGACTTCACACCGTAGAATCGGAAAATCAAGCATTAAATACAAAACTGTCACAACAGCAATGGGATTTGGAAAATCGTTTAGCTGAAATTGAAATGCAAATATGTGGCGTATCATCAACATCCAGTCTGGATCCGGAAAATGAGACAGAGGAAATAGAACGCAATCGTGAGAGTATCATATAACACGGAAGCGAGCTGCCCCATCAGCCGATCGGTATGATGTACATAACATGTTTCACATAATTCGTATTGTTGTTTTAAACGTTACTGTTGGTCCTACTAAGTGAATGTGAAAATTTTGTGTCACTTTAACATTTCTGGCTGTATACAACAACTCTATACCCCTACTACTGACATAAAATATTATTCTACAACAACAACAACAGCAACTGTCATGAGATATCGAAAGTATACAATTGGCATCATTGGCGCTCTGATGTTGCTGTATTTAAACCAAATGCTCTACAAAAACATAACACTCAACATTCAACAAAACCTTAATTTCAGTCGTTCCAGCAATAGAAATAGATAAGATTACATTTTTGTATGTATGTGTGTGTATGTTTCAAAACACGCATGTCTATCAATCCATCATTCAGTTTGAGCTGTGGCTAGTACAATAAGCACCCACATGAGTTAAAAATTGCACCAAAGATGCCATATTTTTTTACTAGCTCCCCTTTTGAATAAAATTCCAATAAACAACATCACGAGAGTTTTTGAAAGTTGAACGAAACCCAAATTTTTTATTTCATTTGACGCGTTGAGTATCATTCATAAAAAATATTTTTCGAACTCCTCTCAAATATTAACTCTCAATTTGAATATAAGTTGAGATGAACTTCAGAGGAACATTTCAATTCCATGTCGTTCCAGGAATGTTTGAGATGAGTTTGAGAATGCAAAATTCCTGTATCTGAGAAGTTGCGAAAACGTCATTCCTAAATGTGATTTTTAGTTTGAAAAAAACTGTCAACATTCATTTGAGATACATTTGCGAAAAACTTTTGATATTCGTGTAGAGATTTTATTCTCCAATGCTTCTCAAATTGAGATTTAAAAAAAATTTAATATGCGTGACACATTTTTTAAATGTAATTTCTTGCTTCAATTCAAATTTCATACGAATATTAAAACCGTGCAATATTTAAAATGTGGCAACACTGGCTCGCTTTAATATTCCATTAAACCAAAACTACCACTACTACAACTACAACTACAACTAAAACAATTTTCCTTACCACAGTTCCAACTACAATGAAACATTCAATCGGTGTTTTATATCCTTCTTTCAACATTTTCTATCGAAAATTCAACAACTATACGGTAACATTTTCAATTTCCGCTTACAACAATATTTTTTTCATTTTTGAATGCAATGCGCTATCTGTTGTTATTAGCATCAAATATTTCCTACCCCGCTGTCATCGCCATAACCAACATCATCATCATCGTCATGAAGCTCATCGTTGTCAATGTATGTAACTGTTTAGAAAATGTGATTGCTGCTAACATTTCTGTGCCATAATCATTGATCAAAATTTCAATGCATTTGAAATCGGTATTCAGTGTGATTTAAGCTTATTTAATTGTGATTTCTATTTACTTTAAGTATTTAAAAAAATGCATTTGAAGGGGTATAATCTTAACCAACAGGGACTGCTTTTGAAATAAAATGACAGAGAACTGGTTATTATAGAGAACAATTTTTAAAATTCACTTTGCTAATTACACTGAAATTTTATAGGAAATTAACCGTGGTATTTTTTTGATAGGTGTCATGGCATAGATAGCTTTTTCCGAAAAAATTTTATACTTATAAGCATGTCACGGCAGAACGCAATATACAATTAGTATGCCCATCGTGAGCCTTAAGTCTTCTCTTTTCAGAGATATGATCCACTTTTTCAATCTGCTGCAGAACTTGCACATGGTCTTAGAAATCTTGCCACCGCGCTCATCTGTGAACGCCTTTACTGCTTGATGAATCATATGAAACTCCAGTCTCCTTTTGAATTCTTCCAAACATCGATTCAGCGACTACTGCACCTTCCCTTCCTATCCCTTTATGACCGGAAAACCTGTATAGAAGTGTGGTCTGGCCTGAGCGAAGTTTTCTAATGTTTCTTTACTTTCCAGGAAATTTCATGACGAAACTTTGTTTGGGATTATTGCCATGATCGCTGCCTAAATATCAATATATATATATTGACACGACTACAGCTTAGGCTGACTTCCTCAAAAAATTTTCCTGCTTTCTTCACGGCTTTAATTTTCGCTTGAAAGACGCTGCAGTAATTTGTAATTTGACAGCCTGTAGAATCTACTTATGCATTTCTGGATCGATAAAGTAGAAAGCAGACCTGGCCTCTTCTGTTAATTTTGAACCGTCGGTATACAAATGTATTCTTAATACGTATACCCGTATACCGGGGTATGTGTATTCAATTGAGATATGTAGCTATAATTTTAATTCAATTCCAAAAAAAAAAAAGCGATCATGTTAATAAAATTTTATATACCAACCATGCTTAGTCTATTTTTTTTTTCAAAGGAGGAAATATCCTAAAAATTAAATAAAATTGATTCCGGTAAAGCTTGATCATCTCTGACTATCTCCAGACATGACTATCCCTGTAGGACGTAGAATCAACCAACTTTTAACCATTGCGATATATTACAAGGGCTCTTTGATATTTGCACAAAATATATCGTTTTCATCACACAAATGGTTTATGTGACAAATGTGTCTGTGTCGTTTGAATTAGATAACCCTTCAGCGAATCGCAACTATGGCGTTGAGCACTATTAGGTCCTCAAACTGTGTATCAGCGAGTTCCCTCTACTCCCATTGCATTTGCATTCGTTATCGAAATTAATTGTTTGAATGCTTTTTTTGTATCGATACTGCGCATTCGATATCATTTCCCCTTCACTACTAATCCATTTTGTGTTGTTTCACCCACCTCAGGATATGATGATTAAAAAAGAAAAAAATTAAAGAACACCCAAAAAACAAGAAAATAAAAAAAAAAACAAAAAACTTAAAAAAAAGAAAATATATAAAAAATATAACAAAAGAAGAAATCAAGAAAAACATAAAAATATGGCAAAAAAATTTTAAGAAATAAAAGCCAAAAACAAAGAGAGTGGGAGAACAATGTTCTCACAGCGATTGAGCTGCGTTGTTACCTGGCCTTCGAGTATGAGAAACATTTACACATGAATGTCGCAAGTCGCTTGCACCTTGCTTTCAGGCTCATATGTGGCAGCTCTTTTTTGTAAACAGACTCTGCATACAACAACAAACCCTTAAGACAATATTATTGGATAGTCTTCATAGATTGCTATCGAACTTTCTACCAAATTGCACATATTCGTTCAGACTCCACAAGCTGTGGTGTAGTAATTGGGATTGAGCATGTGAACTTTTTTTTTAATATGTCTCGTAATATTTTCCAAGTTTCCTTAATAAATTTTTCAGTGATTACCCTACCTACCAGGCCACCAACTTTATTCAGTTTAATTTTGAATTCAAGCACCATCACCAATTTTTCTCAAAGAGCATACCAACGTGATCACTTATATAGGAGGAGTTTCTATTGTGACGAGTTTCGATTATTTGCTTATTATTTCTTGCCTTCTGTTATCGGTTCATGTCACTGAATAGTCCAACAAATGGTCTTAAATATATTGTACAACAAAGTTCTCTTTATTTACCACAAAAATGGTAGTAGATTTTCATAATTTCCAAAGTGTTAAAATCAAATGTAATACTAGTTCTTTAGATTGCGTCGCTTATATACCCAACCCCTCAGTTCTTTCCCAAATAAGATATGTATCAACTGTTCTTTCACGGCTGCGCTCACGTTACCATAATGCTTGTTTTATCTCATTTTTTATATGCTATTCGGCAACGTTGTACTACTGTGTAGAATAAAATAGTGTGGTGTTTAGTGGCTGAACTACTATTTTTCGCCGATAACTATTGAACGAGTGAAAAAACTTTACTTCCGTGTTTGGATTCTTTGAATACCACATTCTACGACTTTTTAAAATTGTCGTATGGTACCATTTAATGTAATATATTGTGACGAATATTACCATCTCTAAGCTGGTACTAAGTAAATGCACAACAACAAAAACATTAAAGCAAGCTACATAAACACATTAATCATCATTTACCCACATACATACAAATTCATATGCATATAATTGAGATACTCACAAAAGTATGCAATCATCAGTACTCACATATACACACGCATATGGCTATATGAGAGACCATAAACTACAAATTCACTTGCATATATGCATCTGGTAACTAAGTAGTAAATTCTGGAAGAAGAAACGCCTAGAAATATGCGAACGAGACAGCAGAGAGTATAAAAGGAGCGAAAGCTGAGTAAGCAGCAAGCAGTTGATTTAAGCACGATATCAGTTGCGAAGTGAAGATTAAGTGCGAAGTACTTCCAAAGTAGACTAATAAAGACCATTTTTAATACAGAATGTTGAAGTGTTTTATTCAACAGTTTAGCGACACGAACGTAAGCGGAAGGTTGCAAATAGGCGGAATTTTCAGAAATTCGTTACAATATATTTCATACTAAATTTTTTCAAAAAATTTACCATCACATCAACCCATATCTGAAGTTGTGCTCCTTTCTTCTTTAGTTCTTGCATCCCTGCGTTGATCGCGATGGTAGCAACCCCGGCAATTGTGACACTTAAGCTGCCGTTACCCACGAACGTATGTACAAAAAACGTGTCAGCTGACACGACCTATCTTTTTAATGTACAATGTAAACGAAAGCCCACCGACGTTGAACGCGCGTACGTACGTAGCCCAAAACGTAGAAATCAAAAAAATTTTGATTTTTTCCGTAAGAACCTGTCAGCTGATCACTCCTTCACTATACAGAGTTGGCTAGTAAACTTTTGCGCGCTAAGTTTGGATCGTTGTAATATTGTGGAATTAATTATGTAAAAGTGCAGACTATAAATATGCAATATATTTATACTTATTTAATATTAATTCCAGCCTTTTACAACATCAAAAATTAAAATAGAAAAAGTTGATTTTTCCATAAGCATGCATTCAAATAGGTCAATGGCAACATTTCTTCGTTGCCACTACGGACACAAATTTCGCTCAAACGTGTGTACGTACGGCATACGTATACGTACGTTACATACGTCGGTGCATAACTGCAGCTTTAGTTTAGTGTCCAACTTTCGTCCCACACTGGTTTGACACTTTGGTCGGTGTCAAATGGCAATACGTTAGAAAGGAAGGGAAATAAACCCATCTTACTTGTAAGCCTACACAATGATGAAGGAAAGGAATGCTTAACTAAACTTAACCTACTTAACTTACAGAACTATCCACTTTAATTAGCCGCGTTACCTTTGCATATTTTATTCATAGTTTTTCCCATTTAAAGTTGGTAGAGTAAGTACCTTTGAACATTAAAATCCGTGAATGGTTCTCTAAAATAAATTTCCATATAGAGCCCAAAATTAGACTTAATTCGCGAAATTTGGCTATATATATCAGAAATAATATATTCCCCGCCGATATGAGCTCTAGACATTCTTCTCCACTAATTCTGGAAAATTTCAGGCAAAAATGAAAACTTCATTGGAGCTTAGTATGCTAACATCTTTCAATATTTTACTATTAGAGCTGGGTCTGCCATCCAAAATTAGACCTATGTATTTTTATTTCAATTGCTGAATGAAATATCATCCAATCTTGGCTGTCGCTGCGAAAACTCCCAATTCAAATTTTTTTTAAAGAATACCCTATTTCAGGATTTGTTCGAAGAACCACCGTTCTTAAAATTTCAGTCAAAAACGCGCTGTCTGAGCAAAAGTCAATATTTTTGAAATTTAATAGGCTGTTTAGGAAACAAATTCTGAGATTTGGCGTGTTTGAAACAAATCTTGAATAGGACGCCACCGAGATAGGTTGATATTCCACTCAGCTGTCGATTTGAGAAGCAGTCACTGTTATGTTAATTTTAATGATATATTTTAAAAATGAAATACTAATTCATACAAATTTTTTAAACTCCTAAGTGTTACACAAAATTTTTAAATTATTTAAAGAAACAAAAAATAACTGTGCACGAAAACATAAAAAAATTTCATTTACTCTGTTAATGGAAAGCAAAAATAAATTCACACAAAATAAGTTCACCCTAACACTACAAAATTATTTTAATTGAAAATAACAGGAGCAGCGATATCAAAAAATGCAAACACAATGGAAACACGAATCGAAACGAATTCCTCAAATTTTGTATGCACAATAGATTCAGAATCATCAAAATATTCAAGATTAGGCCAAACTAATATGGCAACACAAACGCCACCTTCACAACGTCACCAGCATTGCATGCAAGTGGATAGTGCTGAGGATGATGATGATGAGGGGGATGATGATGAAGTAGACAATGACGAAGACATAGACATAGATGGCAATGTTTTTAATAATGACAAACAAAATGAAGTTGAAAAATTGATTGAATCCGATGCAGATGAAGATACTGCTTTGACAAATTTAAACAGCGCTGGTTCCTGCAAAAGAAGCTGTAAATCACATGCTTCTACATCAGATGCTGCTAAAGGTCTTGATCAGCATGCTGATCGGGCAGCTAAGTATTCGTCTATTTAAAAAATTATTTGAAGATACGAAAGGGACTAGAAACTTAGAAAAGTCTGCTTATATTTATGTATATGTAAATATATGGAGATGTGTTTGTATGTGTGTGTGTAAATAAGTACAGAAAAATATTTTTATGTAACTAATTTGGATACATTTATTATTATTATTATTTTTTTTTTTTTTCAAATGTGTTGTTAGGGTTTTTAGCTTTTGAAATATATATATATTTTACTAAATCAATTTAGGATTGCTATTTAATAAAAACTAGCTGCCACGAAAGTTTTTCGATATTTATTAGATCGGATTAATATGTATGTATAAAATACCAACTCTTAAACATTTTCAGAGCGCACATGATCATATCCCTAATTGGCGTCCAAAATATGTCAGGAATATGAGTTTTAGAAATTATAAAAAAATATTACGTCATAAAAAGCTCATGACTCTTCCATGATGATAATTAGGAACCATATGATAACAGTCTAAGATAAGAAATTAAATTGTTTTTTTTTTTTTGGAATATTTTTGTTATTTTAATTTAAATTTTAATCCTATAGATTAACATTAATATATGCTTAACGTGAGTACCTGCTATTTTATGGCTCAGCCTAACAGTATCAAGCACATAACGGATATAATTGCGTTATCAGCAGTCCAACGAAAGCTCTATGTTCCCAGCCAAACACTTAAGTGCACGATCGTTGGTACCAACTTAACTTCTAATCGGGTATGCAATCACAAACTCTTAATTTGTTAAGATTTAAAGCCTATATAAACCATTTTCCATTTTATGGATAACGGCATCCGGTCGCACGGTAACTCCACCGTGAATTTCATTAACATTTTTATTTGAGCCTAAAAAATTCGTTGTATCATGTTCATATCCTTTCGCTATTCAGATGCAGATACAATTTCACAATAAAGGGATGTGATTACGAGCTTTTAGTCACATCGAACCAAAGAGTCTCACCTACTAATTACATTTACACTAGATCGGATGGCACCGATCAGCATGTCCTAACGCAGCTTCAAACATTTCAAAAAGAAAAGTGAGCACATACCCCACTCATTAAAATATCAAATGTTGTCCACAAATGATAGGCATTTACTTTGCCATCTATTAATTCATCAAGTATCACCGCACAGTTAAGGGATGTGATAAGGCTTTTCTTTGACCTTCCGCAGAAGGTTGCGCCGTATTCATAACTAGGCAACAAAGCTTCCAAGAGCGAACTTAATTGTCAACTTTCAAAGAAGAGACCTCATAACTGCAAAGAGAATACTTCGTTTTCATCTATGAGTGCTGAAGATACCACATTTCTCCCAAGATAATACTTTCTTAATGGACAACAACGGAGCAGAGACTGCTAGCTCCCTTGAGTACCCGCAGGGGAAACCTATAAAAGATGTTATTATAAAAGTTAAAAATATATGCCAACCTTCTGGCGTGATATTGTTTCGTAATCTTAATTACTTCTTCTGCATACGAACTTAATTTTTTTTTTACTTTTTTCTGCTGGATTGCGCCCATATAACCGCAGAACCTATTTGTTATGACAGGAATTATTCGATATATTACTTCTCAACCTATGTATTTAAAAGTGCTATCTTTATATAAGCTTTATTACAAGGATTATTTCCTCAATATTTTTAACTTCGGTTCCGTATCAAAGATCCACCGTGAACGTGCAAATCGAATCCTTTATCCAGAGCACTTTAGCGACACCGAAAAGTCATATAATAGGCAAATCATTAGCTTTTTATGAGTTCTTAAGAGTCATATTGGACAAGGCATATATCGGATAACTATAGCAAATGAGCTCTGAATGAGTGTAAACGCTCCAACTAAGGTGTCTTTTCGAGAAAGCTACACATTTGTATGACAGAAATTTAAACATATGAAATTAATGGATACGGAGAAACAAACTGTATGAAATATATGCCACTTAAAGTAATCGGGTTGTGAAAAAGTAATAAATTGTCGTAACATACATATGTAAGTTATCTCCCGTCTCGTGGGAGATGTAAAAAAATTAAAGGTGCGGAGGAACTCACTGTCCTCCGATACTTGTGAAATGAAAGAAAGAACGATTTCAGATTAACGTCACAACTTCTTTATTCGTGTCACTTGCACGCTAATTAACTATTCCCCTCAACATACGTTGTAACTTACTTAAATAACTTCTTAGATTAACTAAAATGTTTACATTGCAGTTCCCATGCTTTACCCAGAACTCCTCGCTTGTGTAAACAGGAAATGCTTAGCGTGCGATTCCCATAACTAATGTAAGGTGACCTGATCGATGGTTGCGCGTGTGCCGCGTCAGCGACTTTGTTCTGTTGAACTAAATAAGTCACATGCTTAGCAACGTGATCGTAGGGTGTGCCGTATTATGGTACCTATGCGTGTAACTCCTCCCCCTTTAAAGATCTGCGTCTCGTAGATCAAATGTCGAAAAGCGTGAGGGGAGAAATTTTGTAAGGAGTGATTGCGGCCTTCTGGTGATGATTTAGTACTGACGCTTGTGACTGGCAGGCTAGGATCTGAGCGATAAAATGCAGGTGCAGATTTGCCTTTGGGGGTCCTATTTACGCTAATGTTTCCCGTCCAATGCGTTGGAATTTGAACCGGTGGAAGGTCTAGTTTCTTTGTGTAACATCTCCACAGCGTTCCGGCAATAAGGGCTATTGCGCAAATCGAGATAGCTTCTGTAACGATAGAAAAATTGATTTTTTCATTGACATAGCCTAGATACTTAACATTCTCCATTGTGATGTCGTGGATGTACTCCAAGTTGACTTTCATGGTATGGTTTTTTATGTTAGAAAGTACGGCTGGGAGGGCGTGTGCGGTAACAGCTTCATTGCTGGAAAATTCCTGATCGCCAATCTTGATTGACTCGTTGTTGAATTGAATTACGTATGTGCCATTAATAGTAATTGTGGCATTGTTGCTCCTTATTATGCCCTGGTAGTTTGAAATGAAAATGGTGTTTTCGTTTACCAGCTCTATACGGGATCCGTTTCGTCTAATAAATTGACAACTAGCAGCCCCACCTTTTAAGAGTCGTGGCAGGCAGCTGTTTTCTTCCAGCGCAATCAAGGACTCGGAGCTGCATACTGTGGATGAGCCGATAACCATGCAATCCTTCGTCAACCCGTATGTCTCCTCTTGATTGACCAGCATTCTGTCGAACGGTAAGTCCACTTGTTTACCAGCGTAGATTCCAGCGCGGGTAATCAGAAGATTGTATTTACTGGCCGTCACTTTCGGCATCGATAGGACGTAGAGTGGAAGTGTCCCGTTTGTGAGGACCGATGGTTGGCCATATTCGATTGCCTCAATTACATTCTGGTATGGGAGGGTTTCTGTTTCGGATAGGATTTGGTTCACTTCGTCTATGTCTAGCAAGTTGGTATTAACAATTCCTCGCTTTGCCAATTGACATGCTCGCACAAATTCATTGACCTCTTCACGAATGAGGACGATGTTGCGAAGTGCGCTTTGCTCGAATTCGATTCCTTCTGTTTCCTTTACTACGTAGTTGGTGCGGTTCACCACTTCTTCAATTCGTTTCAATACTTCTTCGGTGGTTGTGAATAGCTTTCTATTGACTTTATATTGATGGTTGTTGTTCGCTATTATCTGGTTTTGGCTGTGGAGGATGTTATTCCAATCTGTTGCGTCAGGCGATCCTGCCAGCCATTTCCATGCTGACCCAATCCAGTCAATGGATCGGGTGACTCTAGTATTGCTTGTGCTTCCCATCAACTCTTCGAGTCGTTCGAGTGTTTGGTTGATGTAGTGCTGGGCTAAGAGTTGCTCGTCGGTTCGTTTGATTAGATGACTTGCTAATTTATCCATTTGAGTCACCATCGTGGTGTACTTTTGTAGGTCGATGACGTGTATGGGTTTGAATGAGCCCCCTATGATCCATCCATCCCCGCTCTGGATGGTTATTATTGGGGCCTTGTAGTTGAGTATGTGTAGTGCGCTGATGCCAGCAGTGGGAATCTGCAACGCAAGATGTTAATTCTAATTTAATGTAGTTAGTAGTTGTTATGTTCTAAGTACTAAGTTACGGTTATCTATTTAATAAAAAAGAAAAAAATGTTATTGATAGTAGGAAAGTATTATTAGTAAGCGGAATTCTTAAGATTAGATTGATTATCATTAGACTAGCGTTACTGTTTTAGTTTAGGATTTTCGCCTTTCTAGCGATGTTAATTTGTTAATGTGTCGGTGGTTTACAAATTATGATTAGTGGGGAAGATTAAAATAAAATTAAAAAATTTTGCTTTATACTGTTATTACAAAGGGTTTCAAAAACAAAAAGGGAACAAAAAATTAGGAAAATTAAAAAGGTGAAAAATTTTGGTTGTCTTTTTTTTGTATCCTTTTTCATTGGATTAATATTTTAATTTTATTTTTATTTGTTTATTTGTTTTTGTTAAAAAAAAAAAATTTGTTTTATTTTTGCTTAGCGGATTAGGCGCATAAGCTTAAGTTTTTCTTTATTTCTTTTTCATCTACGGATTAGGCGCAGAGAATTAAATAAATATTTGCTTAGCGGATTAGGCGCATAAGCTCAAGTTTTTTCTGTTTCATCTACGGATTAGGCGCAGAGAATTAAATAAATATTTGCTTAGCGGATTAGGCGCATAAGGTCAAATTTTTCTTTTTTCTCCTGGACCAGAGGTGTTAACATTTCTCGAACCAGCTATGGGGAGATCGCCAGAATCCCGTTTGGAAGTAGTGTAGCCATTTGTCAAATTCGATGGCACTACGAGCCTACTAAGGCACGATTTATCCCACTTACAAGCCCGCTCTTGCTAGATAAACTCCCTCTTGGTGCCAGATCTTTTATAATTTCTTTTCATGTTTTTTGTATGTTTGTTTGTTTTATTGTGTGGGGGCAGTTTGCCCCTTCTTTTTATATTTTTAATGTGGAGTTTATGAATTTTTTTCCCACTAAGTGTGGTGACTGAAACTTTATTGTCTTTTGAAACGATTTCTTTCTTGTATAGAGGTTTTTGCTTCCCCTTTATTTGCTTATCCTTCACGTATATGACGTCATTTTCGTCATAACGCTCCGGTAGCATCCTTTTTTTATTGTGTCTTTTTATCTGAGCCATTTGGTTTTCCCTCAATAGTGCTTTAATTTGGTTATTCATTTTTCTGCTCTGGTGAAGGAGTTCTTGGAAGTTGGAGGCTTGTGAGCGATTAAAAAATATGTCTGTTGGTCTTTTGTTCGTTACCGAGTGGACTGAATTATTATAGCGATCTACAGCTATGATAACAGGTTCCTTGGTCCTGAGGGCTTCTGTCTCCGCCTTTAGGCATCTAAAAATTTCAAGTAACGTTGACTGAAATCTCTCGATTTGGCCGTTCACCTCGCTCCTCTGAGTTGGGGTGCGGTAAAGCTGAATTCCTAGAGATTCTAACAAGCTTTGTATAACAGGGCTAATCAATCCGCGTTCGTTATCAGTGACTAAAATTCTAGGGGTGGTGAAATAGTGCAGAAGTTTCACTATTTTTTGCCTAAGGTGCAGGGTTCCTTTGTTTCTGATGTGAAAAAGCTTTGCGAATTTAGAAAATTTATCGATGCAACTTAAAAATGTTTCCCCTTGAATTTCGAATATATCTAAGTGAAGGATCTCGCATGGTCGCGATGGGATTGGTGTAGCCTGTAATTCTGGCCTATGGGGGTGCCTGTCGTACTTACTGAGTCTACACGTCTCACAAGCCAGTACATATTTCCTAATTTAACTGCTCATCTTGGGAAAATAGCAACGCTCAAGAAGTTGTTTCCTATTCTCCGTGGCATTACGGTGAGCCCTCTTGTGCTCCTTTGCTATTGCTTCACACACACTATCTGGATTTCTTAAGTCCTCCACAAGGGTTTGCACTATTCGTACCTTGTAGTTGGTAAAATGGTCTAAATAAACTCTCTGTAATAGACCTAACTGATCTTCCGGTATTTTGATACCATTGATGACATTTGGGCTCAGTTTTTCTTTCAAGATGCTAATTAGTTCGTTTTCACTAATGTTTTCTATCCCTACGTAGTGGCGTGAGTGTCCAGGGTGCGGTTCTTCGTAGATTTGAAGTCTGCCCCCGAACACAATTTGGTTTCTGAAAACATTTAGTGGTACTTCCACGAAGGGGATCAGGTCTGTGTTATCCTGTTCTGCGCTATGGACTGTATCGGAATCTGATCCCATGGTTGCATTCTGACTACCGACCTCGGATGTGGGCGGCATTGAATCCGTCAATTGGTTTACTTGGGTTTTTAGACGAGAAAGGGCATCAGCCACGACGTTAGATTTTCCGGGTTTGTAGATGAGTTCATAATTGTACTCTTCGATCCGGGCTTTCCATCGCTTCAGCTTAGCATTGTAGTTGCGATTGCTGAGGGAGAAAGTTAGTGGTTGGTGGTCGGTGAATATACGTATTTTCCTGGCACCATACAAGTAATTTCGCAGATTGTCTAACGCCCAAACGATGGCGAGCATCTCTTTTTCATTTGTAGCGTACCCTTCCTCTGTGGTTGTTAAGCTTCTCGATATAAACGCAATTGGCTTGTCTTTACCATCATAGTCCTTCGACAATACCGCGCCAATAGCGTAGTCTGAGGCGTCTGTTGTTAAGTTAAAGGTTTTTTCGAAGTTGGGAAGTGTTAGGACTTCTGAGGTTGTCAAAATTTCCTTAAGGTCATCGAATGCCTTAAGGGCGTCCCTGTCTAGTGATATTGGCATTTTTTTGGACTGCGTAGCCTTAACTTGTGCGTGTTCACCCCTTGTGAGGTTAGTGAGCGTTTTGGCATAGTCCCGAATAAATTTCCTATAGTAAGAAGTTAAACCTAAAAAACTTTTGAGCTCTTTTAGATTTGAGGGTGGCAACAGATTTCTTATCGAATTTATTTTCTTAGGATCTGGCAGGATTCCTTCGGAGGTTACTATATAACCCAGAAATTCAACGCTTCTTTTTAAAAACTGTGTGTTTTTGAGGTTAACTTTGAGTCCCGCGTCTAGTAGTCTAAAAAGAATTGTTTCGATGTCCTCCAAATGGGTGGCCTCGTCCTTGCTGAAGATAATTATATCGTCGATATATACAAAAGAAATTCGACCTATAAATTCTTTGAGGACATCGTCTATCATTCTTTGGAAGATAGAGGGCACATTCTTTAGCCCGAAAGGAAGTCGCAGGAATTCATATTTTCCATTCATGGTGGAAAATGCCGTGTTAGGGATGTCACACTTTTTCATTGGGATTTGATGGAATCCTGACGTTAAATCCAGTGTGGTAAAATATTTGGCTTCGCCAAGGCTGGCAATAGTCCCGTTGATGTCCGGGATGGGATATGTATCGGGAATCTTTACGGCGTTTAACCTTTTAAAATCAATGACCATCCGGTATTTCTTTTCTTCATCCGAGCCGGATTTCTTTGGGACAATCCATAGGTGGGAGTTATAGGGACTCTTTGACGGACGGATGATGCCTTGTGAAAGCAGTTCTTGAATTTGCCTTTCGACCTCTCCACGCATATTGACGGGGTAGGGATAGCTTTTGGTGTAAATGGGGTTTTCGGTTACTGTTTTTATCTCAGCCTGGAGGTTGGTTTGAATTTCCGTGGATTGGTCGACTGGACCGAATAAAGTTTCGTACTTTTCTAGTATTCCATATAGCTTGCTTTTCGTATGTTCGGAGACATAGTTGTCAAGGGGGATGACTATATTAATGGAGTTAACTTGTTGCGCAGTCTTTCGCTTAAGAGGCAGAAGGATGTCTGGTTTAAGGATGAGGGTATTGAGTTCCCTATCTAACACCGCTTTAATTTCTGAGAGAGTATCATCCCCTATTATCCCGTCAAACGATTCTAGACCGGGAAGGACAAAGAATGTAGTCGGCAGATCCCTACCAACAAACTGAAAAAAGTTTCCGCAAACCTTCTTGTCGATTTTGATTCTACCCCCCGCCGAGATTACATGCAATGGTTTTTCCACTGGGGTAGTGTTTAAGGCTACGCGCTCGCTAATGTAGTTTTTATTTGCGCCGGTGTCAACTAAGAACTCTAATATACCTTGACCCTGAGTGACGTACTCTAAATATGGTACGCCGGACACGAGGCTTCCATTGTAAAATTTAGTTGGTCAATTGTTGAATCTTTTTGTTCATTGGAGGCATCTTCTCCCTCCTTTTCGTCTACGGCCACCAGATGAAACAATTTTTGTTTCTTGTTTGTTTCGTTGTTTGAAAATTTTGTTGGAAACTGACTTTTCCTTGGCCCGTCTTACCTAGAGAACCTGGAATTTCATGTCTGGCGGGTTTGAGAGGATGCACCGGCATCCGCTCTTAAAGACGTGGGGGGGTCACTGTTGTTGCGCCAGCTTTGCGCAGATTGGTGGCTATTCCTGGTTTGCCCTGACCTGGCGTATGGGGAGTTGAATCCCCTCTGATTTTGATGTCGGTCTATAAAGCTCCCATTGGAGTGGGTTGCATTATTGTACCTTGAATGGTTCGGGGCTGGATTCTGCGGTGTGCCAGAGTAGTCTGTGCTGCCGCGAGGAAAATAACGCTGTGATGGAGTTTGGTACGAATCGCCGAACATTCGGCCACTTCTGTTTAATACCTGTGGGGGCGGTAAATAGCGTTTCGCCGATCCACGTTCATGAACGTGAGGCATGACTAATATGCCTCAGGTAAGGATTTTGGCTTCTGCATAAGAAGCAAGGTCGGCAAGTCGCCTTTTAGCCCCCTGATGAAGACATCCAAAGCTCTTCGTCTATGTGCCTCGGCCAATGCCTTAACCGTTTCTGTGTGCACATATTTATCAGTGCTTATTGTATTTATCATGAGTGACAATTGCTTGTTTATTTGGGCATAGAATTCGGACAACTTTTGCCGCCCCTGGGTCATGAGGGTAAGTTGCTGATCAAGGGTTTCGATATCCCTAACGTCCGCATAATGCAAGGAGATAATCTCCTTGATTTTCTTCCAATCCGAATCTAAAATATTATGAGACTCCAAGGCGGCATCTGCCGCTCCCCTAATCTTGCATCTTATGTGCCTTAAAATTGCCCTATATATTGGCTTTTGCCGAACGGGCTTATAATCACTTAAAACCTGTTCTACACTATGGATCCAGGAGGTATAGTGCTCCCGAGATCCATCAAACACTTGAAGTTCTTTCACACAATCTGGTAACCTTGCTATTTCTTTGAGGTCCTCCTCCGTCTGAGGAGTCACAAGAGGCTCTTCTACTGGTGTTGCCTCACTATCGACAGATTGCCGATGAACCTCTTCTACCCTACTTTCTAGTCTCTCTAGGGTTTGGCTAAGTCCTTGTATGAACTCGTCAGCGTTCGTCGATTCTACGCTTTTGAGGCGTTCCTCGAATCTCCTCAGCTGAGCGAGGATGGCGTTCACGGCGTCATTCATTTCAGTCAGCGACTTCTTCATTTCGTCGGCGTTCATGATTAGGTATGCTGAAAAGATAAGAACTTTAAGAAAATGCACGTGTGACCTATACAATCCAATGTCTGATTTGAGGGTTCTTGTCGCGTTTAGATTGGAGAATTTTCAATTTTCTCTCTTCCTCTTTCACTTTTCCCTGTTAGATTGGGGAATTTTCAATTTTCTCTATTTTTCTTGCGCTTTTCACTGTTAGATTGGAGAATTTTCAATTTTCTCTCTTTCTCTTTCACTTTTCCCTGTTAGATTGGGGAATCTTCAATTTTTTCTTGTACTTTTCACTGTTAGATTGGAGAATTTTAAATTTTTTTTTTTTTTTTTTTTGTGCACTTTCCACTTAACACACGCGACGCGAACCCTATACTCCAAAGCTCGGGCGCCAGTTATCTCCCGTCTCATGGGAGATGTAAAAAAATTAAAGGTACGGAGGAACTCACTGTCCTCCGATACTTGTGAAATGAAAGAAAGAACGATTTCAGATTAACGTCACAACTTCTTTATTCGTGCCACTTGCACGCTAATTAACTACTCCCCTCAACATACGTTGTAACTTACTTAAATAACTTCTTAGATTAACTAAAATGTTTACATTGCCGTTCCCATGCTTTACCCAGAACTGCTCGCTTGTGTAAACAGGAAATGCTTAGCGTGCGATTCCCATAACTAATGTAAGGTGACCTGATCGATGGTTGCGCGTGTGCCGCGTCAGCGACTTTATTCTGTTGAACTAAATAAGTCACATGCTTAGCAACGTGATCGTAGGGTGTGCCGTATTATGGTACCTATGCGTGTAACTTGTATGTACACTTAATCTTCAGAGGATAACCGAGAATACAAAAAAGTATCTGTTATTAGCCAACGGAAGGCGTTCGAGTGTTTCATTTTCATATAAGGGTCTTCAAGTTAAGCAAAATAGTCATGCATTTATTGGGTTCATCTATGACACAGTCCGACAAGCGGTAAAAAAAGTCCTGACCCAGAATTTAGTCGATGCTTTTTTAAAGGTTTTCGGCTCTCTGAATTTAAACATCGAACCAGATTTTTTAAATGCACGAACAACGGGTTTTTCGTCTGCGCTCACTATGTTATTTCGCCATGAAAAAAAAAAAAACAAAAAAAATATATTTAGCAAAATTTCTAGCACACTGGTCTATCATGTATTAGGTTAAAAGTTGTCAAACAGATCGATAAGTCGATATAATTCCTTTTAACTAGGATGTTTTGATTCATTAGTTTAATAAAATTTTATTTCAAATTTGTATGGTTTCCGAAAGCTATCTTCTTCCAGAGCTTATATCACTTATTTACTTTCTTAATTGGCTCTTAAGAGTTTAAACGGTTATAGCCGTTCAACATGGCGCGACAGTCACTTCTTCGCTGAGTCAACTTTCGCCAGTTGGCCCCAACAATGCGATCTAAATCGTTTTCTACATGGTCCTTCCAGCGAAGTGGAGGCCGCCCTTTTCACTGCTTTCATAATGGGGTTCCGCTAAAAAAAAGCTACTACATACATTTATCACTAACGTGCCTAAATGTAAACTTCAAATTAGAAAAAAAAAGTTCATGTTGGGAAAATATTGCAAGCCTTCTACAATTTAAAGGATAATATCTCAAATATTTGAGCTTTCATACAATAATTTTTAATCAAAAGAGCGGAGTTTATGAAGGAATAACAAACGCGTGTTTGACACTTTGAAGTATAAATATCTTGAAAACCAGAACCGATTTCTAATATCAGGAATCAGATACAGTATACCGAAAACCCTGAAAAGAGTATATGCTTTTTTTGTTTTTTAATTTTTCTTTATTTTCATTCCGTTTGCTTTTTGCCAGTTAAGTCTGAACTAAGCTCTGTATTCGTAACTTTATTTTCCAAGAATGACATCAGGACTAGCTCGCGACAATTTGTGGAATATTTTCAGAATGTTTCGGTATTGTGTTGGCCATCAATTCGGGATTATTTTCGTAGACAATTTGCGCTACTTTGAAGTCATATGACGACTTCGTGGGTTATATAGGTATAATTTTTGATAGAGGACGTTTTCGGAATCATACCGGTAATAGTAACAGATTATTTCGGTCTTTTTTTATGCGGAAATTTTTGGACTATCCCGAAATAATTTTGATTTGATGTAAGAAATCAATGCCGATTATTTCCTTATCCTTTCGCAAGTACTTCGAAGTCATGCTGGAACTATACGAGAAACATTTCTGAATTGTCCTGGGAGCAGCTTCATGATTGTTTTAGGAATATTTCAGCACTATTTCGAAATTATTTTTGAACTTATTTAAGAATCGTTTCTTAAATGCATTCGATATTATTTCGGAACTATTTAAGTATAATTTTCGAGCACGTTTTTGAGACAATTTTGAGAATACATATTTCAACACTATTTTGAGACTATCTCATACAAATATTTTCGGATTGGTTTCGCGATAATTATGAGTGAATTTTAGTATAATTTTGGGATAAGTTTGGAACGACTTCAGGATTGTTACTACATATATAGGGCTTAGTTCGGAACTATTTTTGAATTGCTTTCGGGATGATTTCTGGAATATTTTGAGAACTTTCGGAATTTTGTTCATAATCATTTCGACACTAGGTGTACTTTCAGGACCTATCGAACCAATTTTGAACTCTTTAGGAGAATTTTGAAACAATTTACGGATGAAAAAGCACGTGTAAGGAATAATTTGCAAAAAAGTATCAGTGGAACATGAAAAGTAGAAATTAGGAATTATTTTTCGCCATAGAATTGTTTAGCTCAATTTGGTATCGAACTTTTGAATAATAAAAAAATGTGTATATTAATAAAATAGGTTTATTAGTTTTTAGAAAATTTTCTTTGTTTTGAGAAAGAAATTCCCATGGGGAAAATCAGTACCATTTTTGATGTTTAAGTATAAGTATTTTTTTTAATGTAAGATATTTTCGAGACTATCTCCTTGCCACTTGAAGATTGTGATCGTTATCATTTCCTGATTACGTTGGGATCATTTCGGAACCATATGAAAATAATAATGGTATAACTTGTTTTGACAATTTTCAAAGTCTTCTCCTTACTCCGCTTCATGAAAGCAGTTTTTTCGAATGGTTATTACTCTGAGCGTACTAGAACTAGACCAATTATAATAAATGCGTTTATTCCAGAGATAGATCGAAAACAAAAAACTTATAAATAAAATATTCTGCACAAAAATTGAATGTAAGCTAGCATCTAGGTCATTAATGAAAAGGGCCTATTATAAAACTACTTTCTTTCTCTACTTTTATGTTTGCATTTACTGACTAGCTAAAGAGTAAAGGGTTCCACTGTGGATCCAGCTACACTACTATATTTATTTATTTATTTATTTATTACGGCTTTCCGAAGCCTAATTTAAATCTGTTTTACATGTTTATAATTGGCTTCTGGACTATGCAATCTAGAATAGTTACATCTATGCCCTACCTTGGAGTACTATGAATGGGAGACTTCCAGATCATGCGAACAAAGTGTTGTGCTAGTGTAGTATGTAGGCATTTTACGCATGTTAGTAAAGCGCGAAGGAAATATCTGCACGGCGATGCACTGAGTCAATCGAGTGATGCGTTTCAGTATGTGCTTCGGCAACCTCTTTTATATGCGTACAAGAGCTTGGAAGTCTTGGCGCTACATATCAGAATAGTTTCGCTGCACTTCTATCGATTTTATGGAAGCCCGCTTTTCCAGCACTAAATTGGTAGTGTTCTACAATAATTGTACAATTTTTGTTTAAATTATTTGAATGACATGACTTAATATCATTCGGTAGTTCATTATAGGATTTAAGACCTTTATAATACAGATTACATTTGTCTGCTTCAGTTTTATAAGCCGGCAGATTAAAATCATTACCAGTAAGTGCCGGCATTCGTTGTACAAAACATAAATAGCCCAACTTATTTCCAAAGCATTCCAACATTGCCATACAAAAACGTTTCCGCTGCGAACAGAATAATAAACTAAATGATCTTGATATTTCGAAAAATTATACAAAAATGTATCAAATCGATATACTCATAAACTTTGTAAATAGTACACAATAAAACGATAAGTACTGTAAATATACTTATTACATACTTATTAATAAAGACATTTTCTGTATAATTGGCTAAATATTTTGCTCTTATTCACAAAACTTATGCATGTAATCGAGTGCAAGGAAATATATATTCAAAAAATGTATGATATAGGAAATTTAAGTGGCATCTGAAAACTTAAACTTGCATTAAGAGAAACACAAAAAGGATGATTGTAAAAGTGGCGCTATAAAAACTTGTTCTAAATAATTGTATAAAATACAAAAAAAAAATTTGGTTTAAATAAAACTTTTTGAAAAAATAAAAAAACAATGTACACGAAAGTAAATTAATTTAATTAGACAAACTTCCATCTTCATCAAAACATAATGATAATTACAAAAAAAAAAAAAAAACAAAAAACACTACTAATAAGACTGCGAATTTATAGGCGAAATTCTGCAGCTAAAAGCATGCACTTTTTGTAAGTTTGCTCAGTGGCGATTTTGATCTTTTACGGAGGGGTACAATTGCTTGTTGGTTAAAAAGTTAAAGCAATAAGGCCGATTTCACCAACTCGCCTTAATTTAATTAAGTCAATTTTTTAATTTTTCTGTTTCACCACCAATGCTTAGCTGAGAAACAAATTAGCCTGCCTGTCGGCTGGCTAATTCTCGACTTTCAACAGTGTTGCTGTAGTACAAATTTTGAGTCGAATTAAATGGCAGTATTGATACTTATTTCATTATGCAAATATAGCAACCCCGCTATTGCGTGAATTAACTTGGTGGTGTGTTATTAAAACGTAGCCAAAAATGCTACTATGTATAAAACAGATGATACGGTTTTTGTATGTCAAACGGGTTTAGTAGCTAAGTTGGTGAAACCGATAAAAAACTCAGCCTCAAATCTGCGCTAACTTAAGTTGCAACTAAGTTTTAGCCTAAGTCGAGTTGGTGAAATCGGCCCATAGAGTCAGTTTAACTATGTTAAGAGAACAGTGACACTGTACTTGTATGAAACCTATTTACTACTTTTATGAAACTTCAAATTTTTATGAACTTTTGTACTTATATGAATCTTTGAACTTGAATGTAATTATTTACTACTTGTATGAAACATCGTAATTAAACTTTGATCTTGTATGAAACTATTTATTTTTATACATTCGAGCTCATGTTAGGCTATCATTTCCGAAAACTTTTGTCGTTTTTGTTCTAAATAAATGCATTAAAAACAAAGCTACTCTGATCCTGTGACTGACTGTTTCCACTTTTTTTTTGTTAAGGCTGCGTTATGTTAAACTGTACTCTACGGCCCGAATGAAACAGACGTATTTCGGAGTTTAGGAGGCATTTCAGATATTTCAATACGCAAACGTTCTACGTCGTTGAAGATGATATTTTCAAAAACCCTGCATTTTTGTGTTCATGAACTTCGTTGAAAACTTTGGTTTTGCGTTAGATTTTTCAAGTGCAACTCGAAAACAGTTGTACTCGTAGTATGTATATTATAAAATAATTTTGTCAGGACGGGACCAATATGTTTTATGTCAACTCCGAACGGCATCTGAAAGGCAGACGGGTTTTCACTGAGAAACTTTTCATGGCATAAATACACTTGAAGTGCTTGCCAAATCAATGCCCAAGGGCGACCCCGCTTATAAAAACTTTCTATTAAGGAAAAACCATTTTGATGTTGCTTTGCCCGGGGCATTGATCTTCGGCGTGGTAGGCAGAGTATGCTACCACCACACCACGGCGGTCGCAAAAGTATTTTACCTTTGTGATATACACAAAACTATGCCACTCTTTTAATGGTGGCGTAGATCCAAACGGACTCCAGCTGTAAGCTTGCTACTGGTTGCAGTTACAATTATTATGGTGCATAATTTAAGGCGCTCGGCTCTGTATATAAATCCGCAGTCAACTAATAATTGTCAAGTGTATATTGGAAACGATTTACTTTAAATAAAAAATACTTGGAACTAATTAGCTTTTAAGTGATAAATAAAAGAAACAAGAAGTAAACTAGTTAATAAAACAAACAATTTGTACTATTGGAAAAGAACTGCCAAACAAATGAATAAAATGCATACTAATTACAAAGAATAGAAAAAAAAATATTTGTAAAAAATATTAGAATACTATTTAATTTAATAGTATAATACGAAACTGAGGGAGATAAAAGCTTTCAGCGCAAGTTGTTAGTATTAAAAGAAAAATTGTAAAAAAAAAAGATAATTATTAGAATATACAAATCTTTATTAAATCAGTAAAAACATGTATACAAAAGAATTATTTATAGTTAAAAAAAATTATTTACCGTAATATAAATAAAAACAAATGTCTACAAAATACTTATAAAGATATATATAATAAATAAAATGAAAATACAAACATCGCTGTGTATAAAAAAATGGTATCAAAAAGCAGTGGCTGCAAATGTGAATCGTTTTGTTCTAACTTTATGTAACGTATGTATGTATGTATGTGTGAAAATAAAATTTTTAAAATTCATAAATAACAGAAATTTACTTATTAATGTAGTTAAGAAAATTAATAATTAAAAAACTAAAAATTTTAAAACATAAAAATTTGTGAAATTTTAAAAACAAATGAATGATAAAAAAATTTACCCGTATATTTATGGTATTCGAATACACGTTTTAAGCGTTGTTAAGTTATAAAAATATTTTAATATACCGCACAACTTGAAATAAATGGGATTCTTATTGCCCAAATTTGCATTCAAATAATTTTTGATGCGGAAAACTTACTAGAAAAAATTCTTTGTAAAACAATTCCGTGCAACGAAGTTTTTGATAGTTGAATTTTCAATCAACTATAGTGGACTGTCAGATGTATGTCGAATTCGAATCAACTTAAGATACTTTGATCGTCAAATCGATCAATATAAACTGGTAATCCAGCTTTTCAAAATCCCTTTTTAAACCCCATTCTGTTGCAACTAAAAGTTATCACACCTGGTTAGGTGATTTTCGGCAAATTTATATAAAAAAAAATTTAAGGCGCGATAACCTCCGAAGAGATCTAAGGCCGAGCTTCTCTTCCAATTTGCGTCTTGCTCCTCTTGATTTTCCCTACAAATTGGCCGGACGGGACCTACATGTTTTATGCTGACCCCGAACGGCATCTGCAAGACAGATGACTTTTCAATGAGAGCTTTTCATGGCAGAAATACACTCTGAGCGCTTGCCAAACACTGCCGAGGGCGACCCCGCTTAGAAAAATTTTCTTCTAATTGAAAAACCTTATTTCTAAAATTTTGATGTTGCTTTGCACGGGGTGCGAACCCAGGGCATACGGTGTGATAGGCGGAGCACGCTACCATCACACCACGGTGGCTGCAAACGGCAAATTTAATACTGTAATTTATTTCATAAAATTTGTTTATATAAATTTACATAAAGTAAAAATATGAAGAAAAATTGGACTGAAGAGGGTAGGTATATCTGGAAATGGTTCATATATAAACCTAGTTTGACAAATGATGAAAGGGAAACTGTGCTAATATACAACATCAATTCACGCGCCCAACGATTTTATTAATTGTCTGATCAACGCCCTAGATTGATGAGGAGTGTGATGACTGGTACCTAGTCCCTACCTAATTATATTCTAGCTTTTAGTATTATTATTACTTAATATAAGTATTGTTTTGAATAAAACCGTTTAACTTAAAATTTTTTTTTATTATTTTATTTCCTGCTTGTTCGATCACTTGCAGCTCTCGCCTTTTTTAATCACACAAAATCTAATTTAAATGGCTACGTTGCATGCCTAGAGCGATGCATCCTCTTTAGATAGCTCATCCGCTTTTTCGTCTTTTTATTCTCTTATGCTCAGGGACCAGATTCATATGTATATTTCCTTCTATTGCGATTCTTTCCAGGGATTGCTTATAGCTGCTTGGCTTTCAATGTCAAACTTTATGGAGCTGCAGTATAAGATATTTTCCTCCAGCATTTCAACTGCTATAGTCACGGCTACAACTTCCACCTGAAAAGCACTACAGTGATCTGGTAGCTTGTAATATTTGTTTACATCTGGATATGCGCAGTAAACTGCAGACCCTACTCCTTCTTTTAGTTTGAAAGGATTGGTTTACACTTGCGCCATCTTTCTGCCTCTATCGTGGCCCTAAGAGACCGATTTAACAGCAGGTAGAAAACTGGTTAGTGTATGTCCGTTCAATATTTGACTACGTATTGATAGCCTACATACCCCCACACATTTTTTAAGGAAGGTATTTTTTTGTATGTCCCCCAAACAGGAAATTCGTAGTATAGGATGGGCAATACAATCGCTCTTACATGCATAAGTAAAATGCTATAGAGGCCTTCTTGACTCTGTCTTCCACGACAACTTACTGTCTAGAATAATTCCTGGAAATTTGATACAAGGTTTCTCCTGCACGGTCACACTTCCCTGCTTCGGCCTTTTACCTTCTAGTAAACAAAAACATATCTGAAGCGCCCGATCTAGAATGCACTTTCCACTATTTTTATACGCACGCAACTTTTGTCTATTTAATGTTAAAAATATTATATCACACTTTTATGCCAACAATTTTAATATTATTTCTTATATATACAAAAATAAAATACGCGCATAAATTTGCAAATACAATGCATTTGTTAACAAAGAAAAGAATTACAGTGAACGGAGGAACTAAAACCCGCATTGAAACTCATTGCGTGATTTTTTCGAAAAATGCAGGTTTGATTTTCACATTTATTATGCTAATTCTGAAATGCGGACGCATTTAGTCGCATTTTGGGCCTAATGCTAAAATTCTCCCAAAGTATTGAATATGGGCTGAGCATGAATAGCTAATTAGGTTTTAAATCCTTTGAGTACCATTTCTGGGAAATTACTATTTGGTGCGGCTTCATATGTTCAAATTGAAAAAAATTTATAAGCCTTATTACATAAGCTCAATCTTGTCTCTGATTCCTCGAAATATAAATAATAAATAAATGCTATTTTTTCTTAATGTGATATAAATGAATTTTTGCCAAACAAAAGTTATGACTTAAGTAATTTATTTATTTTGAATAAAAATTTATTAAATCATTGTATTACTTTCGAAGATGGAAATTTTACTCAAATGTTTACTTACTAAAGCAAGAATGCGAAAACACTACTAGTGAAAATTAAATTTCATTTGATTAAATTTAAATAGTAATTATGAGATAATTAGATATGAAAATATAGCTTCGAAGTCATGTTAGATGTAAAATATGTATACCTTTCATGAACATGAAATGGTATATTAACTTTGGTCCGATGTTTGCAACGTTGAGAAATATAGAAGATAGACTCACCATTAAGTATACCGAATTTATCAGGGCGACGAACTGAGTTGATATAGCCATGTCCGTCTGTCCGTCCGTCCGTCTGACTGTTTGAACGCAAACTAGTCCCTCAAATTTTGAGATATCTCAATGAAATTTGGCACAAGGATGTATTTTTGTATTATATTAGACATTTGTCGGATCCGGTAGGATCGGAAAATTATAACATATATCTCCCATACAACCGATCGTTCAGATAAGACGATTTTGGTCATTCCTGCCGCAATTTAGAAAGTATAAACGTGAAACTCGGTGATATTTATTCCAATATATCATAGAAGATTTCATGAAAAAATGATTTCGATCGGAGCCATATATAATATATATCCCATACAACAGATCGTTCAGATAAGGGGTTTTTTGCCATTTTTTGTATTTATCTTAAAATAGAGAGGTCTGTACGTCTGTTCACTATATATTTCTTATCTTATATAGCGCATTATTTGGATATTACGAATGGGATAAGATTATTATTCAGCCCCATTCATGAAAGGTATGAAGTTTTCGGCACAGCCGAAGACAGTCCCTTCCTTACTTGTTAATTTATCTAGGTAATTTTTGGTTATTTATATTTGAAGCTTATAAAACACATTTCGGCTGATTTCTTTTTCTTTTGCTTCTTTTAGCTAAGAAAAATTCAATTCTCAATACAATCTATTAAATCCGTGAATCTATGAGAGAAAGAGCAAGGAATTATAAGGGTACTCCTTTTTGGTTTGATTGGTAAAGTGCAAAATTTCCCAAGTTACTGCGCACGGTGAGCCATTTAGGTGCACATTTCTTCTGAAACCAATTACTGCTGATTAAGTCAGTACTCCGTTCGAGCCGTTTAGTACGGACCATGAACCTACTAATATCTTTTACAAAGCATTTAGATACTTTGTAAAGTTCTGGCAGTACATAACAGCCCATAGGTAGAAACGTAGTGCGTGACTGTTTCTTTGCTGTCCTCTTTGAGGTATAAAAATATCATACCTCATTCCACTATCCAATTATTTTTCTCCCACCCATTTTGTCTTTTCCTGACCCTCTGCCCGTTCCTGTTCATTTCTGCGTCCCTAGCGCCTTTCAATATCCTTGGCGTTTAACTTCTCTTTCCTCATCCATAACTCTTAGTAACCATAAATATATTTTTTATCAAACCACACATGTTAAAGAATATTTTACGAAACAGGTCGGTTCTGGTTCATTTTCCTGTGAAAGGCATCCCAAAGAATAGCTTATACTACCAAAGTACCATGTTGCAAGCGAATCGAAAGAAAAAGAGGCTTTTTGTTAAATTTTTCTGAATTTATCAGATAGATCTCAACTTTACCAATGATATATGGCATATTCTGTTGGCTGGAAAATCGTAAACATCGGTCGTATATATGTGTGCTATTTAACCGATTGTTCAGATACGAAATTCATTATCATAGCTATCTCATGTAGACAAGAAGAATCGTAAAACTTTGTGTGAGAATAACCGATATAATTTTTACTTATTTGTTATTTATCGAAAATTTCGTTTTCATATTACACATCTTATAAAGCCGATTATTCGGATAATACAAATGGGATAAGATTATTGCTCAGCTCCATTCTTGAGAGGTATGAAGTCTTCGGCACAACCGAAGACAGTCTCGTACTTATTTGTTTTAGGTTAGTTTAAATTAGTTCTTGGTGCGCTGAGGCTGACTCTTTATTTTGAGATCTAGCCAAACAACGGGTAAGAGTTAGGTTTGTTCCTAGCAATTTGTAAAATGATGAGAACAACGCCTTTTGTTGCTGCGCTATATGAGATTAAATATAAGAGAAGGTAAGAGAGCAATGTTTTATTTGTTTATGTTCTCCAAGCATAAACGGCAGCACGGCAAGCAACAAATTAATACAATTTGTTTAAACATGTTTTCTATTCAAATTAATGTTTAAAAAATTACTCTATGTAAATTTGGACCAGACATGTGTTGTTCTAAAAGTTGAATTACGAAAATACGTTCAGTGGATCGGCTGTTTTGCTTGAAGAAAGATTGAGCCTTTATTTTTAAAAATATTAAAGCCCATATACAGCATTAATCTATTACTAAAAATAAAATAATTAAAAAAATGTTTTTAAGTTAAACGGTTTTATTGAAAACAATACTTACATGAAGTAATAATAATACGAAAAGCTAGAAAATAATTAGGTAGGTCCTAGGTACTAGTCATCACACTCCTTATCAATCTATGGCGTTGATCAGATAATTAAATAAAAGCCTTGGGCGCGTGAAATTTCTAAAAATGTGACTGATTAAGGTTCAGTTAGTTTTACTTATGACTATCAGTAGAAATATGACGCGTCCAACGCTTTTATTTAATTGTCTGATCAACGCCATAGATTGATAAGGAGTGTGATGACTAGTACCTAGGACCTACCTAATTATTTTCTAGCTTTTCGTATTATTATTACTTCATGTAAGTATTGTTTTCAATAAAACCGTTTATCTTAACAAATTTTTTTTAATTATTTTATTTTCAAGTTTTTAGTCTTTATTTAATTGCCTATTATTTCTCATTCTATCTAGTTCATTTAGTGACTCATTATTACAAGGACTCTTTCCTGACAATTTGTTACAACCTAAGTCCTCAATACATAATCCTTCCAAAGACTTTACTCGACTCTGCGCCACGTATGCTTGTCCCTCCTCCAACTCCAAAATATTTGTATGTCACTTCTACCGGACTGTATGCAATATCTGTTCCAAATATGAGCCAAATCGGGCATCATAGGTCGCTTTCTATTCATGTATCTATGTATTATGTGTTCCAAATATGGGCAAAATCGGACAACAAATATGATTTTTGTGAATATCTCGATCCTTCCGCCACCTAGCGGCGATTTTTTTTGATAAGTCGCTTTCAATTCTTGTATGTATTAAGTGTTCCAAATCGGGCCACAAATACGATTTTTGCGAATATCTCTATCCACGCGCCACCTGGCGGCGATTTTCTTTCACAGGTCGCTTTCTATTCTCGTATGTATTACGTGTTCCAAATATGAGCCAAATCGGGCCACAAATACGATTTTTGTGAATATCTCGATCCATGAGCCCCCTAGCGGCGATTTTTTTTCCACAGGTCGATTTCTATTCTTGTATGTATTAAGTGTTCCAAATATGAGCCAAATCGGTACACAAATACGATTTTTGCGAATATCTCGATCCATGCGCCACCTAGGGGCGATTTTTTTCTTATTATTGCATCGGGTTCTGAACTATATTCCAAGTTTCATGCTTGTAGCTTATCGGGAAGTTACTTAAATTTCAATTACAAGATTCGTTCACAACGGCCGTGCAGCCGTCCATGCGGCCATGCGGCCTGTCAACTCCAGCTAAATAAAACCGTTTAATAAATGTCCTGAACTTTTTAGCTTATAAATATACATATACAAAAAATAGTTTCTCAGAAACTAAGGTTGGTGTTAATGTGATTTTGATGCTTTTTTCCATAAGAGTTTCTTTTTATACTCAGTTGAGCAGAGCTCACAGAGTATATTAAGTTTTATTGGATAATGGTTGGTTGTATAGGTATAAAGGAATCGAGATAGATATAGACTTCCATGTATCAAAATCATCAGGATCGAAAAAAAATTTGATTGAGCCAAGTCCGTCCGTCCGTCCGTCTTTTAACACGATAACTTGAGTAAATTTTGACGTATCTTGATGAAATTTGGTGTGTAGGTTCCTGAGCTCTCATCTCAGATCGCTATTTAAAATTAACGATATCGGACTATAACCACGCCCACTTTTTCGATATCGAAAATTTCGAAAAACCGAAAAAGTGCAATAATTCATTACCAAAGACAGATAAAACGATGAAACTTGGTAGGTGCGTTGAACTTTTGACGCAGAATAGAAAACTAGTAAAATTTTGGGCAATGGGCGTGGCACCGCCCACTTTTAAAAAGAAGGTAATTTAAAAATTTTGCAAGCTGTAATTTGGCAGTCGTTGAAGACATTATGATGAAATTTGGCAGGAACGTTACTCCTATTACTATATGTACGTCTAATAAAAATTAGCAAAATCGGAGAAGGACCACGCCCACTTTAAAAAAAAATTTTTTTTAAGTAAAATTTTAACAAAAAATTTAATATCTTTACAGTATATATGTAAATTATGTCAAAATTCAACTCCAGTAATGATATGGTGCAACAAGACACAAAAATAAAAGAAAATTTCAAAATGGGCGTGGCTCCGCCCTTTTTCATTTAATTTGTCTGGGATACTTTTAATGCCATAAGTCGAACAAAAATTTACCAATCATTGTGAAATTTGGTAGGGGCATAGATTTTATGACGCTAACTGTTTTCTGTGAAAACGGGCAAAATCGGTTGAAGCCACGCCCAGTTTTTATACACAGTCGTCCGTCTGTCCTTCCACATGGCCGTTAACACGATAACTTGAGCAAAAATCGACATATCTTTACTGAACTTAGTTCACGTACTTATCTGAACTCACTTTATCTTGGTATAATAAATGAACGAAATCCACGCCCACTTTTTCGATATTGAAAATTACGAAAAATGAAAAAAATACCATAATTCTATACCAAATATGAAAAAAGGATGAAACATGGTAACTGGATCGGTTTATTGACGCGAAATATAACTTTAGAAAAACTCTGTTAAATGGTTGTGACACCTACCATATTAAGTAGAAGAAAATGAAAAAGTTCTGCAGGGCGAAATATAAAACAATTGAAATCTTGGCAGGTATTACATACATAAATAAATTAGCGGTATCCAACAGATGATGTCCTGGGTCACCCTGGTCCACATTTTGGTCGATATCTGGAAAACGCCTTCACATATACAACTACCACCACTCCCTTTTACAACTATCATTAATACTTTTAATTTGATACTAATATCGTAAAAAACAGGTACTAGAGTCACCCCTGGTCCACCTTTATGGCGATATATCGAAAAGGCGTCCACCTATAGAACTAAGGCCCACGCGCTTTTAAAATACTCATTAACACCTTTCATTTGATACCCATATCGTACAAACATATTCTAGAGTCAACCCTGGTCCACCTTTATGGAGATATCTTGAAACGACGTCCACCTATAGAACTAAGGATTACTCCCTTTTAAAATACTCATTAACACCTTTCATTTGATACCCATATCGTACAAACAAATTCTAGAGTCAACCCTGATCCACCTTTATGGCGATATCCCTAAATGGCGTCCACCTATAGAACTATGGCCCACTCCCTCATAAAATACTCTTTAATGCCTTTCAGTTGATACACATGTCATACAAACACATTCCAGGGTTTCCCTCGTTTCATTTTCCTACATGGTTATTATACTCAGTTGAGCGGAGCTCACAGAGTATATTAACTTTGATTGGATAACGGTTGGTTGTACAGGTATAAAGGAATCGATATAGATATAGACTTCCATATATCAAAATCATCAGTATCGAAAAAAAATTTGATTGAGCCATGTCCGTCCGTCCATCTGTCCGTTAACACGATAACTTGAGTAAATTTTGAGGTATCTTGATGAAATTTGGTATGTAGATTCCTGGGCACTCAACTCAGATCGCTATATAAAATGAACGATATCGGACTATAACGTTATGACGCAGAATAGAAAATTAGTAAGATTTTGGACAATGGGCGTGGCACCGCCCACTTTTAATTAAGTAATTTAAAAGTTTTGCAAGCTGTAATTTGGCAGTCGTTGAAGATATCATGATGAAATTTGACAGGACCGTTACTACTATTACTATATATGCGCTAAATAAAAATTAGCAAAATTATATGAAGAACTCGCCCACTTTTTAAAAAAATTTTTTTTTAAATTCAAATTTTAACAAAAAATTTAATATCTTTACTGTATATAAGTAAATTATGTCAGCATTCAACCCCAGTAATGATATGGTGCAACAAAATACTAAAATAAAAGAAAATTTCAAAATGGGCGTGGCTCCGCCCTTTTTCATTTAATTTGTCTAGGATACTTTTAACACCATAAGTCGAACAAAAATTAACCAATCCTTTTGAAATTTGGTAGTGGCATAGATTTTATGACGCTAACCGTTTTCTGTGAAAATGGGCGAAATCGGTGGAAGCCACGACCAGTTTTTATACACAGTCCACCGTCTGTCCTTCCGCTCGGCCGTTAACACAATAACTTGAGCAAAAACCAATATATCTTTACTAAACTTATCCCACATACTTACCTGAACTCACTTTATCTTGGTATAAAAATGGCCGAAATCCGACCATAACCACGCCCACTTTACCGATATCGAAAATTACGAAAAATGAAAAAAATGCCATAATTCTATACCAAATACGAAAAAAGGGATGAAACATTGTAACTGGATTGGTTTATTGACGCAAAATATAACTTTGGAAAAAACTTTGTAAAATGGGTGTGACACCTACCATTTTAAGTAGATGAAAATGAAAAAGTTCTACAAGGCGAAATCAACAGCCCTTGGAATTTTGGCAGGAATACTGTTAGTGGTATTGCATATATAAAAAAATTAGCAGTACCCGACAGATGATTTTCTGGATCACCTGGTCTACATTTTGGTCGATATCGCGAGAACGCCTTCACATATACATCTAAGGGCCACTCGCTTTTAAAATCCTCATTAATACCTTTAATTTGATATCCATATCGTACAAACACATTCTAGAGTCACCCCTGGCCCACCCTAATGGCGATATCTCGAAAAGGCGTCCACCTATAGACCTAATGTCCACTCCCTCTTAAAATGCTCAGTAACACCTTTCGTTTGATACCCATATCGTACAAACATTCTAGAGTCACCCCTTGCCCACCCTAATGGCGATATCTCTAAAAGGCGTCCACCTATAGACCTAATACCCACTCCCTCTTAAAATGCTCAGTAACACCTTTCGTTTGATACCCATATCGTACAAACATTCTAGAGTCACCCCTGGCCCACCCTAATGGCGATATCTCGAAAAGGCGTCCACCTATAGACCTAATGCCCACTCCCTCTTAAAATGCTCAGTAACACCTTTCGTTTGATACCCATATCGTACAAACATTCTAGAGTCACCCCTGGCCCACACTAATGGCGATATCTCGAAAAGGCGTCCACCTATATACCTAATGTCCACTCCCTCTTAAAATGCTCAGTAACACCTTTCGTTTGATACCCATATCTTACAAACACATTCTAGAGTCACCCCTGGCCCACCCTAATGACGATATTTAGAAAAGGCGTCCACCTATAGACCTCATGCCCACTCCCTCTTAAAATGCTCAGTAACACCTTTCGTTTGATACCCATATCGTACAAACATTCTAGAGTCACACTTGGTCCAACTTTATGGCGATATCTCGAAAAGGCGTCCACCTATAGAACTAAGGATTACTCCCTTTTAAAATACTCATTAACACCTTTCATTTGATACCCATATCGTACAAACACATTCTAGAGCCACCCCTGGCCCACCCTAATGGCGATATCTCGAAAAGGCGTCCACCTATAGACCTAATGCCCACTCCCTCTTAAAATGCTCAGTAACACCTTTCGTTTGATACCCATATCGTACAAACATTCTAGAGTCACCCCTGGCCCACACTAATGGCGATATCTCGAAAAGGCGTCCACCTATATACCTAATGTCCACTCCCTCTTAAAATGCTCAGTAACACCTTTCGTTTGATACCCATATCTTACAAACACATTCTAGAGTCACCCCTGGCCCACCCTAATGACGATATTTAGAAAAGGCGTCCACCTATAGACCTCATGCCCACTCCCCCTTAAAATGCTCAGTAACACCTTTCGTTTGATACCCATATCGTACAAACATTCTAGAGTCACACTTGGTCCACCTTTATGGCGATATCTCGAAAAGGCGTCCACCTATAGAACTAAGGATTACTCCCTTTCAAAATACTCATTACCATCTTTCATTTGATACCCATATCATACAAACACATTCTAGAGTCAGCCCTGGCCCACCCTAATGGCGACATTTCGAAAAGGCGTCCACCTATAGACCTAATGCCCACTACCTCTTAAAATGCTCAGTAACACTTTTCGTTTGATACCCATATCGTACAAACATTCTAGAGTCACCCCTGGCCCACCCTAATGGCGATATCTCGAAAACGCGTCCACCTATATACCTAATGTCCACTCCCTCTTAAAATGCTCAGTAACACCTTTCGTTTGATACCCATATCTTACAAACACATTCTAGAGTCACCCCTGGCCCACCCTAATGACGATATTTAGAAAAGGCGTCCACCTATAGACCTAATGCCCACTACCTCTTAAAATGCTCAGTAACACTTTTCGTTTGATACCCATATCGTACAAACATTCTAGAGTCACCCCTTGCCCACCCTAATGGCGATATCTCTAAAAGGCGTCCACCTATAGACCTAATACCCACTCCCTCTTAAAATGCTCAGTAACACCTTTCGTTTGATACCCATATCGTACAAACATTCTAGAGTCACCCTTGGTCCACCTTTATGACGATATCTCGAAAAGGCGTCCACCTATAGAACTAAGGATTACTCCCTTTTAAAATACTCATTACCATCTTTCATTTGATACCCATATCATACAAACACATTCTAGAGTCACCCCTGGCAGTCGGTTCTATGTACCGGAGCGACTCGGGATTTTTCCCGACCAAGGACTGTCATTTCAGTGTGACCCCATTTAATTTGTTTCGTCCCTCCCACAAATTGTCATCCTCCCAGCAGCTCCTTGCAGCAGGACTGCTACATATTCTCTTACTCCGGGAAGGTATCGAACCCAATCCGGGTCCGTCTCCTGACCCCGGTCATGAGAAATGGTTTTGCTGCATTTGCCAGAAAAGAATCTTTTTAGGACGGTCATACTCTGTTCAGTGTGTCTCGTGCAAGGGATGGTTGCATCGGACAGGTTGTTCTGGGCTTGATCCCAAAACCCGACGTCCACGTAACTTTTATAAATCTTTTGTGGCTCCTTGCTGCTCACGCCCAAGGGCGTCCCGTAGTCTACGCCTAAGCGTATCCCCACTACCTTCCAGCAGCTTCGCTGCTCAGCAAGCCACAACAAGTACCCGCTGCTGCTCGCGCCCCACGGCGCCAACAACTCGAACAGCTGATACCACTCATAACTACTACCTTCGTAGTAGAGCTGGTAGCAATGCTGAGCATCAGCCCCTGCCCCCGTCTTCTTCTCCCCCCCTCTTTTCTGGCAGCAATCGTGCAGGTCAGGGAAACAGACTCTTAGTCCCTGCCTCCGTTTGCACCGTCTGCCAGCACAGAATATATAGGTTTGCGACATTCGCTCAATGCAGCTCCTGCCTTGGGTGGTGCCACTTTCCTAGATGTTCTGGTCTCCGCGACGGCAACCCCCCGACGGGTTTCATCGCGCCATGTTGCCAGGTCGCAAACCCAAATCATTCGGGTACCCCAATGCTTGCCCAAGGGCGCCCAGTCCCAAGGCCACAACAGCAATTTCGTCCTGGCCTTCCACAACCTAGGCGTAGTCACCCCTCACTTACCCCTAGAGTGGCGGCGTCACCCCTCATGCACTTCAGAATTCTGCATTTCAACTGTAATGGACTAACTGGGAAGATTACGGAGATAGTCGATTTCATGAAGCGGCACAACATCCGCATTGCTGCGATTCAAGAGACTAAACTCACGGCAAGATCTGCATTGCAGACCTGCTCTGGTTATAATGTCCACAGGAAAGACCGCGAGAGCGGAAATGGAGGCGGCCTCGCGTTTATTATACACCACCTGTGCAATATCATATATTTGATCCTGGCATCGACCGCAGTGACAATGTCTTAGAACGTCAAGGCCTATCTGTCCGGTCAGGCGATGCAAATCTAGAAATCATCAACATCTACATCCCTCCTGTCACCTGTTGCCCCAGTGGATACCGCCCTAATATCGAGGCCTTACTCACTGGCAACAATCGCATTATCTTAGGCGATTTCAATGCCCATCACGACCTATGGCATTCAAACTTGCGGGCGGACAGTAGGGGTGAGATGTTGGCGGATCAAATAGACGAAACGACGTTCTGCACAATAAACGGAGACGCCCCCACACGTATGGTAGGAAGCTGTCATAGCTCGCCAGATGTCTCAATCGTAAGCGCAGAACTCGTAAACTGCGTCAACTGGCAGCCGATGGTAACATTGGCATCCGACCACCTGCCCATACTTATTTCGTTCGAGCGTACCGCCGACTTCATCGTCACCGAAAAACGCACTTTCATAAACTTCAAAAAAGGAAAGTGGGAAGAATATAAATCTGCAACAGACAGCAGCTTTGCTGCCATCCCTATCCCGACTGATGCCCGCCAAGGGGAGCGTGCCTTCCGTAAGGTCATTGAATCCGCCTCGGCACATTTCATTCCCGCCGGGAGAATTCCCGAAATCCGGCCCCACTTCCCGGCGGAGGCCGCGAGCTTAGCGAGGGAATGCGACCTTATAAGACAGCTTGATCCAGGCGACCCCCAAATAAGGGATATAAACCAACGCATCAGATTGCTTGTGGACGAACACAAGCGGGCGAAATGGGAAGAGCACCTAAGAGGTTGTAACCTCTCTACCGGTGTAGGTAAACTTTGGTCCACCGTAAAGTCCCTATCGAATCCGACTAAGCACAAAGACAAAGTTTCCATCGCCTTTGGCGATAAGGTGCTGTCGGATGCGAAAAAATGCGCGAGCGCTTTCTGCCGACAATATATAATGCATCCTACGGTCGACAAAGATAGACGGAGAGCCAATAGACACGCACATAAACACAAACTCAGCGCGTCACCAATTACCATCACCGCTAGAGAGGTTGAGGACGCCATTGGTCGCGCTAAACCATCCAAAGCAGTGGGCCCAGACGGCATAGCCATGCCGATGCTTAAAAACCTAGGGAAAGAGGGTTTCAAATACTTAGCGCATGTCTTCAACCTGTCTCTTTCCACCTTTGTCATACCCGAGAAATGGAAAATGGCCAAGGTGGTCCCGCTACTAAAGCCTGGGAAACCAGCTAACGTAGGTGAGTCATATCGTCCGATATCTCTCCTATCGCTAGTGGCAAAGATGCTTGAAGCCATTTTGCTCCCTTATTTCCAAGCACATTTGCAGCTAGCCCCTCATCAGCATGGCTTCAGAAAACTCCATAGCACTACCTCCGCGCTAAATGTCATTAGCACCCAGATAAATTGCGGTTTGAATCAATATCCCCACCATAGAACAGTACTCGTAGCGTTAGACCTATCAAAAGCTTTTGATACGGTCAACCATGGCTCGTTACTGCAGGACCTGGAAGGGTCCACCCTTCCCCCATGTCTTAAAAGGTGGACCGCAAATTATCTGGGTGGTCGGCAGGCATCGGTGCAATTCAGAAACGAAACATCAAAACAAAGGAGAATTAAACAAGGGGTGCCTCAGGGTGGTGTCCTATCCCCGCTTTTGTTTAATTTCTACATATCTAAGCGACCTTCACCACCGGAAGGAGTCACAATCGTTTCCTACGCCGATGACTGCACAATAATGGCCACAGGCCCAGGCCCAAAGATCGATGAGCTATGCAATAAAATAAACGGCTATCTCCCTGATCTCTCCAGTTTTTTCGCCTCGCGAAACCTGGCATTGTCACCGACTAAATCTTCCGCGACCTTATTTCCATATTGAACATCCACGTCGATGGCACTACGCTACCGACTGTCCTACACCCCAAAATCTTGGGTGTGACGTTTGATCAGGATCTACATTTTGGTGCGCACGCAACCGCAATTGTTCCAAGAATTCAGAGCCGTAATAAAATCCTCAAATCCCTTGCTGGCAGTACCTGGGGAAAAGATAAAGAAACGCTCTTGACCACATACAAAGCAATTAGCCAGCCGATTACGTGCTACGCGTCACCCATATGGTCGCCAAGCCTAAAAACCACCCACTGGAAGAAACTACAGGCCTGCCAAAATACTGCTCTCAGAATCGCCACGGGCTGTCTTCTTATGTCCCCAGAACACCATCTGCATAATGAGGCGAGAATACTCCCCATCAGGGAGAGAAATGAGATGCTGACCAAACAGTTTCTGTTGAATACCCAGAAACCTGGGCATCCCAACAGACATCTGATTGACGAACCAGCACCGCCTAGGGGCCTAAGGAGTCATCTCCGTAAGCATTTTGAGGAAATACGGCACCTGAGAACCCAGCCGTACGAAGCGGAAAAACACAAGCAGGTCCTTGGTGAACTCCATAGACAGGCGTCGGACCTTTATGTCGGGAATTGCCCGGTGAATCCAGTACTTGAAGAAAAATATCCAGAACTCGCAGAAGAGGAACGCATACTCCCCAGGGAAACGCGTGTCACTCTTGCTCAACTTCGTTCTGGATACTGTAACAGGTTAAACTCTTACCTATCCAGAATCAACCCCGACATACAAAATGTATGCCCTGCTTGCAATGTGTCCCCACATGACACCAACCATCTCTTTAATTGTAATGTGGAACCAACGCCTCTAACACCCCTTTCCTTATGGTCCACCCCTGTTGAAACGGCAAGTTTCCTTGGACTCCCGTTAGAGGATATTGATGACAATTTGTGATCGGTCGCGGCTATTAGGTGGGGCGAGCATTGCTACAACAACAACAACAACAGAGTCACCCCTGGCCCACACTAATGGCGACATTTCGAAAAGGCGCCCACCTATAGACCTAATGCCCACTACCTCTTAAAATGCTCAGTAACACTTTTCGTTTGATACCCATATCGTACAAATATTCTAGAGTCACCCTGGCCCACCCTAATGGCGATATTTCGAAAAGGCGTCCACCTATAGACCTAATGCCCTCTCCCTCTTAAAATGCTCAGTAACACCTTTCATTTGATTCCCATATCGTACAAACACATTCTAGAGACACCCCTGGTCCACCTTTATGGCGATATCTCGAAACGGCGTCCACCTATGGAACTAAGGATCACTCCTTTTCAAAATACTCATTAACAGCTTTCATTTGATACCCATATCGTACAAACATATTCTAGAGTCACCACTGGTCCAACTTTATGGCGATTTCTCGAAAAGGCGTTCACCTATAGAACTAAAGCCCATTCCCTTTTAAAATACTCATTACCACCTTTCATTTGATACCCATATCGTACAAACACATTCTAGAGTCACCCCTGGTCCACCATAATGGCGATATCTCGAAAAGGCGTCCACCGATAGACCTAAGGCCCACTCCCTCTTAAAATGCCCAGTAAAACCTTTCATTTGATACCCATATCGTACAAACAAATACTAGAGTCAGCCCTGGTCCACCTTTATGGCGATATCCCTAAATGGCATCCATCCATAGAACTATGGCCTACTCTCTCTTAAAATACTCTTTAATACCTTCCATTTGATACACATGTCATACAACCACATTCCAGGGTTACCCTAGGTTCATTTTCTTACATGGTGATTTTCCTTATTTTGTCTCCATAGCTCTCAACTGAGTATATAATGTTCGGTTACACCTGAACTTAACCTTCCTTACTTGTTTTTGTTTAGTATACATATAATAATAGGAGCAACGTGCCTGCCAAACTTCATAATGATATCTTCAACGACTGCGAAATTACAGCTTGCAAAACTTTTAAATTACCTTCTTTTAAAAGTGGGCGGTGCCATGCCCATTGTCAAAAAGTTTACTAATTTTCTATTTCGCATCATAAGGTCAACGCACCTACCAAGTTGTATCGCTTTATCCGTCTTTGGTAATGAATTATCGCACTTTATCCGTTTTTCTAAATTTTCGATATCGAAAAAGTGGGCGTGATTGTAGTCATATTTCGTTCATTTTAAATAGCGATCTGAGATGAGCGTCCAGGAACCTACATACCAGATTTCATTAAGATACCTCAAAATTTACTCAAGTTATCGTGTTTACAGACGGACGGACATGGCTAAAGGAATTTCTCTTTTCGCCCAGATCATTTTGATATATAGAAGTCTATATCTATCTCGATTAGTTTATGCCGTCACGGATTACCGTTATGCGGACAAAGTTAATATACCCTGTGAGCTCTGCTCAGCTCAGTATAAAAATTGTAAGGGTGAGCAAATCAAAATTCCGATAAAATTTTTGTTTTTTCATGGAATTCTCGATTAGCAGGAAGCTTCTTTATTAAAAGTTTTTATGTTTAAGGTCTATCTTTGCTAATTTCAACATCACATAACTGTTACATAAATAAATAAATTTGCTAGTCAACAGAAGAGTTGGAGTGCTTAGAGCAGAGAGTAAAACATTTAAAAAATTATAATTATAAAAAAAATTAGTTGCGCGTTTTATGCAAGTAAAATATTTGACATATTCAACTTATTAAAATTTTATTCGCGTTTATTTAAACTTGCTATACCATATACTTAAGAATTTTCTTTTTATTTAATTACCTTCAAGTAGTATTAAGGTCACTAAATAATAAATGCAAGCTGTGTAAATAGTGCTAAGGAGTTTAAATGGGCTGAGTGGATAATATAATAAGCATTTGAGTTTTATAAATATTGAAGTTTTTTCCTTACAAATTTACGTCGAATTTCTGAAATGTTCTCGAAAAAGCTTTCATTTACAGCAGACAACGAAAAAACAGTGGAGACAATTTTTTTTAAATATTCATTCATTTTAAATATTCAATTTATATAATTCAAGAAAAATTCGAAACTGAAGCTATGCAAACCAATATCTATGTTTTAGAAAAAATTTAAAAATTCCGAGAATTTAAAAAAATTACAAAAAAATCGATCTTTTTATTGCAATTCTCCGAATTTTTTGATTTTGCACTTTTATGGCCCAATCGATTTCAATCTACCAAAGGTAAAAATTCAAAATTCGCATTGATTCTCCACATAAAATTAAAAAAAAAATAAAAATAAGTGAAAAAAAATAAAATAAAGTAATAAAAATTAAATTAAATTAAATGAAGTAGAACGAAAAAAATAAAAATACTAATTATAAAAAAATTTTAATAAAACAAAATAAAATAAAAAAAATTTAATTAACCCAAATAAAATGAAATAACATTAACTAAAATAAAATAAAATATAGTGAAATAAATTAATATGAAATGAAATCAAGGAAAGTAAAATGAAATAAAATTAACTAAATAAAATAAAGTAAATTAAAATAAATTATAATACAATAAAATAAAATAAAACAAATAAAACAAGTAAAAATGATATAAAATCAAATAAAATGAATAAAATAAAAAAAAAAATAAAGAAAAATAAAACAAAATCAAATAAAGTAAAATTAAACAAAAAATGGAATAAAATAAATTAAATAAATTTAGAAAATAATAAAATTAAATTAAATTAAGTTAAATTAAAAAAAATTTAATTAAAAACTAAATAAATTAAAATAAAATAAAATAAAAAAAAATAATATAAAAAAACGTTTAATTAGAATAAACAAATAGAAGAATAGAAAATATATCAAAACAATAATAATGACAAAAAATTATTATAAAGACTCGAGTTTGGTTCGAACTAGCAATCTTTAAATAAAATAAAATATAACTTGATAAAGTAAATTGATTAAAAGAATTAATAGAAGTTCTTTGTTAAAGTATCAAAAGTAAAAAAATTGGTATATTATTGATGAAATTGATAAAAAATGTGTATTACTATTTTTCTGTTCGCTGCTGTATTTTTATTTTACACAATTTTTTTTTGTATTCACATTACGCAATATCATAACGAGATATTAAAAAAATATTTGTGCATGAATACGGGTATAAGATGCATTAAAATACATACTAAAAACTTAGTGTTTTTATTTCTAAACAATACTTCAAATCTGTTGTAATAATGAAAATAAAAAGCACATATATATAAAAAAATTTATACAAAAAAAATTCCAAAAAAAATCTTTAGAGGCCAAATTATTTTGTGACATGAAACGAAAAATGGAGCTTTAAAATTTCATACGAAAATAATAAACTTTTTTGTCTAAACCATGTTGCAATTAAACCAGACAGTTACTTTTACTTTTCCGACTTCCCTCCTACTTCCTCTAGTTTACCTTCTTCATTTCCTCTTTTTTCTTACCTCTTTTCTTTCGATTTTCCTTCCAAAATGTGAATATATATCAAGCTTAGTTTTTCCGCATATTGCTTTACTAAAGTAGTAAAATATTATCAAAAACTTTTCTTTCCCACTACTTTATAATTACCGGATTATGAGTGTCGTCAAATTTTTACTGTTGTACTGCTGACCTCACCTGTCGGGTTTTATTGCATCGTGGTCTATATTAATTAAGGCTTGTTCTATTTTTCTAGCTAAGGTTTGTGAAAAGTTATAAAGTAGCAAACACATATGTGACCTGGAATCATCAAACGACCCTATTGTGCGAAAATACCGTTTTCCACTTTTTATGTGATTCTTATATTCACAAATCGCATTTAAAGTACAAAATTACCATTTGGAAGTAGCCACCCGCCAATCTTTAAACGAGTTTTTCTCGAAAACTTGCTTCGGCACAATAGGTTCGTTTAATGATTCCAGGTCACATATATTGTTTTTTCTAATTTCTCTAAGATTAGCGACGTAAAGTTCTTAAGAGCACATAATTGGACAAAATAGTAAACAATGCATAGAAAGCGAGCACTTTCTCATGTTTGATTTTCTGCCAAGTAATATGTTTTATTTTTGTTTCTAAAGCAAGCGCAATCAAGCCACCCTTTATCTAAAAAAAAATCAAGTCTGAGCGAATTCTCACTTTTCATGCATATCTTTTGTCCACAATAGCTTTAAATAATTCGTTTCCCTTTAACTGCTTGTTAAATTTATTTATTTTATTAATATAGAGTAGATTTATTCTAAAATTAGTCGATGCAGTGTAAGGTGAAAAAAAAAGTTAATAAAAAGTGTTAAAATAAAAATAAAACAAAGAAAAATCTTAAATAACTAAATAGTATATTAAAATTGCCATTGTAATTTCTATGAAATACAGTGTAATGCATACATACATACTTAGCAACAAATTGATTCAAAGTAGATAAGTTGAATACTAAATATTTGATGATATAAATGTAAGACATTTAACTAAACACAAAATAAATAAGTAATTCAAAAAATCAGTCAAACGTGTATATTTGAAAAAAAAGAAAATTTAATAAAAATAAATATTTAATAATTCGTAAATTTAATTGTTTTATTAAATCTGAGGTTGCAAAGCAGTTGAAATAAAGTTGGGACTTCATTTTATTAGAATTTGAGAAGTTACTCTTACTTGCTTACTTAATTAGCGATAAACCGTTTAAACGGTTATGGCCGGCCAACAAGGCGCGCCAGTCGTCTCTTCTCTGGATTAACTGGCACCATTCCAATCTATTCCCATATGCCCTGGGACCCAATATAGATGTATGCTTCTCTCCCTGTCCCGATTCTCTCCAGGGACTGCTTACACTCTAACACGCATTTAGATGCTGTGCTATGCGGGATTAATTGCTGCTTCACTGTCAATATAAAAGTTAACACGATTGCAGCATGGCCTATTTTCTTCCAGGAGTTCTACTAGTTTAGTTACGGCTGCTATTTCCGCTTCGAAAATGCTACAGTAATCCGGCAGCCTGTAGGATCTGTTTATTTTCGGATCAGCACAGTATACCGCACTACTTTGGAACCATCTGTGTACACATATATCGCCTACTTTGGAACCATCTGTGTACACACGTATCGCCTCGTCCGCCATTTTAACAGCCTTGCGCCAACCGTCCACCTCTATTGTCGCCTTAAGATCACCCTCGAAGCGTAGATAGAGAAAGAGGTAGTCTGTTCGTCTTCTGATTGATGACGCTATGCTACTATGGCCGTAAGGCTCCCAAGCTGCTCCGAGGCACCGAACCAGGTTGCAGTTGTTAACGCTATATTCTTTGCTACCAGGTCTACAGGTGGAACGTGCAGAATGGCATACAGTGCAGTTGTTCGGGTGGTTTTAAGGGCTTCCGTAATGCTAAGCATTTATAGTCTGCATACCCCCTCTAATTTGAGGTAAGTTGCTTTTTGTGTGGGTTTCCACCAAAAAAGAACTCCTTAGTATAGAATAGGGCTTACAATCGCTGTAAAAGCCCAATGAGAAAGAGGGAGCGATAGGCTTCACGTACACCCAAGCATTCTTTTATATGCATGAAGTGCTGTTAAAGCCTTCTTCACCCTCTCCTCCACGTTTAGCTTCCAGGACAGCTTATTGTCTAGGATGAGTCCTAGATATTTTGTGCAAGGTTTCTTCTGTAGGGTCACTCCTCCTAACTTAGGCCTGATCCAATTTGGAGCCTTGCACCTCTTTGTAAACAAGACCATATCCGCGATGACTTTCAACCCGACATTTGATGCTCAGGTATGAATATCCCGAAGCGTCCGATCCATCAAAGAACTAACCGTTGGAAGGCACTTTCCACTTATGACAATTGCAACGTCATCTGCGTAATCCGACATTTTTACGGGTCCCTCATCGAATCGCCTGAGCAGTTGGTTCAAGACTACCGTCCACAGCAGAGGTGATAGCACCCCTCCCTGTGGCGTTCCCCTGTCCACTGATTTCGTGGCTTCGTACAATCTCCATTGTGATGTAATCTTCCTGCAATTTAATATTCAGTCGATCCATCTGATTAAGGCAGGATGTACTTTAATGTAATTAAGACCATCCATAATCGTCCATTAAAAACATTATTGGAAGCCCCAGCAATATCTAGGAAGACTCCTAGAGCATATTCCTTATATTCCAGGACTTTCTCTATGCTTATTACCACCCTATGCAATGCGGTGTCTACCGACTTGCCTTTGGTGTACGCATGCTGTGTTGTGGAGAGCAGCTTTTCATCCACGTTGGACTTTATGTACACATCTATCAGCCTCTCAAAGGTTTTGAGCAGAAATTATGTCAAGCTAGTGGGTCTATAGTCTTTAGGATATACGTGACCGATCTTCCCCGCCTTTGGTAGGCAAGCTACACGAGCAGTTCTCCTAGAGTGCAGTACATGATTCAGTCTTATGCACCCATCGAATATTATTTTAAGCCATTCCACGACCGCTCCACTTGAAACTTGTAGCTTGGCCGGGAATATACCATCTGGGCCCGGCGATTTAAACTTATAAAACGTCTTCACCGCCCATTCGATCTTGGCATCGGTCACCAAGCCCGGCATTACCCGCTCCGTGATCGAAGTGTGAGTGCTGTCTGCTGGCTCTTCTAAACTATCTCCCGATGGGAAAATTGTATCGAGAAGCATCTCAAGGGACCTTTCCCCGTTCTCTTTATTAGTCCCTGGACTATGTTCCCCTTGCTAGGACTTTTTTCGATCGTGCTGTTTCGCTGGAGCACTCTATGCCCGTACATAAACTTTTCCATGAGATTCTCTTCGCCTTGAAAATTTCACGCTTGTAGATCCTCCGTAGATCCCTGTACTCACCCCGACACACTTCGCTTTCCGAAGTCTTTGCTAGTTTAAACATTTCTTTTACCTGTCTTCATAGAAGACTCAGCTCATTGCTCCACCATGGCGGCTTTGGTTTTCCTCTGAATCTTCTTAGAGGACAAGCTTTGTTATACGCAGTCATAAGCGTCCTTATTAGGAATTCATTTGACTCCTCCAATTCCTCCACATTGGCAACCTCTTTGGGTTGTCCCAGTTTTCTTTCTACCTGTTTCTGGAATTTAGTCCAATTCGTTAACCTAGGGTTTCTAAAGGTTCCTCCCCTCTCTACCTTCTTTAGGGGGATGCTGAAGCTGATATACGCATGGTCGGAGAAGGATGGTCTAGCAAGAGCCATCCAATCATACCTTGATATATCACGTTGGGAGCATAGTGTAATATCCAAAACATTGCTGGATTTTGGACAAATGTATGTAGGGACATTTCCCCTGTTGGCTATCTACAAATTGGTTTGCAGGATGTAACCAAATAGAGATTCGCCTCTTATGTTCGTATCTGCTCCTCCCCATGCATTGTGGTGCGCATTTGCATCCGCGCTTATGACCAACCGCCTTTTGCGCACTTTGTCCTGTACTAGCCTATTGCACTCCATCGGTGCAACCTCCGCAGCATGGGCCACGTAGCAGGATACCAGGATAAATGCCTGCATATATAGTGCAGCTGTTTCCATACCATTACTACAATTCTCACCCGTCCTTCCTTTTGGCATAGTAAACGCCAAATCCGCGCGCGCTAAGTCCAGAAACCTTTCCTCCCGATGAGAGCCACAGCTCCTGGATCAGCGTCACGACAAACGAACCCTCCTCAAGGGTTAGGAGGAGTTCGTTCGACACCACTTTACTGTGTTGGAGGTTTATCTGAAGGACTCGCAGCACCATTGGGCTGTTTGTCCCCCTCCAGCACCTTTGTTATGACGTCGTCATCCTCCCCTTGCCCTTTTGGTTCAGAGTGTTCAAAGCCCCTTCAGCCTCTTGTAGCTGTTGTGCCGGGTGTTCCCCTGTGCGACTCACAGCACTATCTGGCTGTTGGTCCTCTTCTAACACCTTCGTGGTGACGTCGGCTACTTCCAACTGTCTTTTTTCCCTTAGGTTTTGTAGGTCCTTTCCGACTTCGCCCGCTTCTAGCGTGTTAGGATTTTTATCCTCGGGATTTCTTTTCCTAAGTCGTATATAAATTTTGCCTGTACCAAAGGACATGCGTGTACAATATATCCTCCGCCTGCTTGTTTATTTGGAAGATGTAGAACTGACCTTCTTCCGTAGGCCGAGATACAGTAAGTACCTTCCAATCCTGTGTCGGTATGTTCGGATTCTGATTCTGCAGAAGTCGCAGTATATCCTCTGACTTCATCACGCATGGTATCCATATCTTGACTTTTGGTACCGTAGGGATTTGCCCTTCATCCACCCCCTCAAACCGCGCTTTCGTGCTTTGCCTTTGGAGATTTGGAACCACTCCCTCCAGCCACCGCAAGCGATATTGTCGCAGCTATCATCTTCGCAACATTATACATACGGTAATTTAGATGCGATCGCATTGTTCCCTCTTCATACCATACACAGGGCCGATACACACTTGGTCTAAGGTGCTGGAGACGACTAATGAGCACAGTAAGTAAACACACATGCATACTAATATTTCGTTCGCTACAACAAAGGTAAGGTACTAAATGTTTAGTACGTCTTATACACAAACGTAGTAGGCAATATGGGAATAAACTGGCCCAACAGACGTAAAGCATAGCGCTCAACCCACCTCCCGAAGGAATCGGGAAGAAAATCGGGACCCGTGGGCAAAAATTGTGGGCCCCATATTAAAATGAACAAATTCTAAAAATCAAAGTTACCATATTTTATTTTTATTTATATTTATATGCATTTGTATATAAATGTATATTTAAGGGTATACATGCATACATGTATATTATATTCAATGAATATATGTGACCTGGTCTATGAAAAGGTGGCTTATCACTCAGAAAGGCTGTTTTTTTTTTTTGAGTCATAAGCCACCTTTTCATTGACCGGGTCACATATAGTTATGAACTCTAATTTATCTACCATTCATACAGATCAACATGAGTAAATATGTTTACATAGAAATATACACATTCTTCATAAAGTATTAATATATTTGTAGAAAATAAATTATTATATTGATTGCGAGAAGTATTACACTTTAAAATTCGGTGAATAGGGGTGTGAAAACTAATGAAGAAATAAGTAGAGTTTATTACTTATAGAGTTTTATTTAAATATTGCATTAATTGTATGAAATAAATTTCTTTAAATTGCAACACAAATATTTTCTGGTAGTAATTTGGTATACTAAAAGGCTTTCCTGGCCTTAACAGCTGCGAAATTATCTCTGATAGAGTCAAAATCCAACTGTCTCGCTGTTGGTGCTTCACTACAGAGCATGCCAAGTCCTGAGAGGCGTTCTTGAGTTGAACACGATCGATGGAAGTTCTTTACCCTTGCAAGAACACTGAATGAATGCTCAGCACTAGCTACTGTAACAGGTGTGGTGCAAAAAATACGTAGAGCAACACAAATGTTAGGAAATTTTTTAACTAGATTTAGAGCACAGATAGCATTCAACAATTCAAATCGGGAAAGATTTTCGTTAAAATTTGCTGAGTAAATGTGCTTCAAGTGGATAATTTCATCTCCTAAACTCTGATAAACGTCTGAATTGTATTTGCTGACAAACGGAATGACATTTTCTCGTATTGAGACCTCATCGGTGTATCCAAATTGCCACAAAAAAGAAAATGTGTTCTTCAAATTTTTCATGACAGCAAATCGTTCGGTAATACCTGCAATAACCGAATCAACTATCAACAAAAAGGTGTTGTTTTCGAAATCAGTCTCGTGATCGTCGTTGATCGTCTCGTTCTCTTCACATTCATAATAAAATAATTTAAAAAAAATTTTAAGTTAAACGGTTTTATTGAAAGCAATACGTACACGAAGTAATAATAATACTAAAAGCTGGAAAATATTTGGGTAGGTCCTAGGTACTAGTCATCACACTCCTCATCAATTTAGGGCGTTCATCATACAATTAAATAAAAGCATTGGGCGCGTGAAATTTCTAAAAATGTGAGGCGTAGCATAACCTGGTTAAAGTTCAGTTGGTCTTATATATTACTACAAATAGAAATTTGACGTGTACAATGCCTTTATTTAATTGTCTGATCAACGCCCTAGATTGATGAGCAGTGTGATGACTAGTACCTAGGACCAACCTAATTATTTTCTAGCTTTTAATATTATTATTTCTTCATGTAAATATTGCTTTCAATAAAACCGTTTAACTAAAATTTTTTTTTTAATTATTTTATTTTCAAGTTTTTAGTCTTTATTTAATTGCCTATTATTTCTTATTCTATTTAGTTCATTTAGTGACTCATTATTACAGGGGCTCTTTCCTGCCAATTTGTTACAATTTAAGTCCTCAATACATAATCCTTCCAAAGACTTTACTCGACTCTGCGCCACGTATGCTTGCCCCTCCTCGAACTCCAAAATATTTTGATGTCACTTCTACCGGACTGTATGTAATATTTGCTCCAAATGTGAGCGAAATCGGACATCATAGGTCGCTTTCCATTCATGTATGTATTATGTGTTCCAAATATGAGCCAAATCGGACTACAAATACGATTTTTGTGAATATCTTGATCCCTGTGCCACCTAGCGGCGATTTTTTTTCTTATTATTGCATTGTCATCGGGATCTGAACTATATTCCAAGTTTCAAGCTTGTAGCTTATCGGAAAGTTACTTAAATTTCAATTACAAAATTCTTGCCAGCCAGCCAACCAGCCTGTCAAATCAAGCTAAATAAAACCGTTTAAAAATGTCTTTTGCTGTTCCTTTTTCGAACGCCAGGAAAGCAAAATTTTAGCTTCGCAAGCTTCGTTTGTTTTCGGCGTATCGCTGTTTACATACATAAATACTTGTATATCGCTGTATAAGAATTTGCACCATACCGAATTTTTCTGCTGCAACAGAAAACGAATTAAACTTTATGCTACAAATCCGACGGCAAAAACCAATAACAACTTATGCGGGGTGCCGACACGTTAAGAGATTTATAAAATTTGTTGAAATTTAAAATGATTGCTATCTACGAAAGGTGATTAAAGGTGTGGGTTGTTTATTTTCTGTAAGCAAAAAGCTTCGATAGCATTTTAAGTTTCCCGGGCCCCTCCAAAGCCCGGGCCCGGGATAAATGACCCCTCACCTCCCCCCCCCCCCCTCTCTCGACGGGCCTGCTTGACGGTAGTACCGGTGGAAATGTTACGTGGACAGTAGAAAGTTTAACACAAGTTCTATCCCTTTCTAAAAATCTTAAAGTCTAAAATTCGTATGGAAATAATAAAGCTTTATAAGTTGCTTCTATTATTATTATTTTTTTAATCAGTAAGCATGTTGCTCTTTTCTAGGGATTCGGTTGTATAACGCCCTATTGCAGAAGTTTTTTCATAAATACCCCAGCTAATGTCAAAATTTATTGAATTTGAGCTCAGATAGAGCATTTTTGAAAAAAATTGAGATAAGGCGTTCTTCAACCGAATTCTGAGATAGGACGTTTTCGAAACGGTAGCCGAGATAGAGTGATAGTTCACTCAAAATTTAGGAGTGTTCCGTATAAGAAGACCTAAGAAAAAAACTACACTTTACATTTTCATGTTGTAACAAAAACATTGAAGAGTTAGGTACGTATAATGTCTGCGTTCAAATTCGATCAAGTGTCTTTTTAAATATACTACAACCAGCCGCTAAAAAAATTTACAAAATTGTAATCCTTTTTTCAGATAATCTTCTCAAATTTCTTGGATGCTTGTTTGGAGATGCTCAGCCCATAAGCCAAAACCTTGATAATTTTAGATTGAAATTGAAACTTGCCGCACAATGGCACGAGCAGTTTTGCATGTCATTCCATACCAGCCTCCGATTTCCTTCCAAATACCCAGTAAGTAGAGTTTAGACAGAGTGTTAGCAATTCCAGACTGAGGAAACCTACTTTGGCCACATAATGGTGTAATGTTATATTTTATAAAAAAAAATGACATAGCTCGATCTAGGAAAAGTCTTCCTGAGATTGACTAAATCTAGCTCATCTAGCTCAACTAAAAGATATACGATCAAATCCGAAGTCAACTTATGATTTCATCTCATTAGATTTCATGAAGATGCAGCGGAAAAAGTGATGCAGTATAAAATGAATTTTCAACATGTAAGGAAGGCTAAGTTCGGGGGTAACCGAACATTACATACTCAGCTGCAAAATTACAGCTTGCAAAACTTTTAAATTACCTTCTTTGGAAAAATTTTAATAATTTTCTATTTTGCATCATAAGGTCAACCCACCTACCAAGTTTCATCGCTTTATCCGTCTTTGGTAATGAAGTACCGCACTTTTTTGGTTTTCGAAACTTTCGATATCGAAAAAGTGGGCGTGGTTATAGTCCGATTTCGTTCATTTTAGATAATGAGATGAGTGCCCAGAAACTTATATAACAAATTTCATTAAGATACTTCAAAATTTACTCAAGTTATCGTGTTTAAGGCAGACGACGGATGGACGGACGCCCAGATAATATTGATATATAGAAGTCTAAATCTATCTTGATAATTTTATGCCGTTACGGGGTACGGCTATGCGAATACAATTAATAATTTCTGTGAGCTCTGCTAAGCTGAGTATAAAAACCCTGCTCAATATCGATTCGATCTGGGAGGCGCGAATGTCGAATGTCGTAATGCTCTTGCTATCCCCGAACATCATTAGGGTATTGCCTCTAGCAGAAAATATCTAAACTATATGTACGATACTATCCTCTTGCTCAGCTTTTCAGAGCTTTTCATCGACATTGAATGCAACATTTCAAAGCCAGAACCAGCCCTTGTCTAAGAATCGGAAATAACTTAGAACTTTGTCTCATAGAGTATGGCATCTTCTGGCAGGATTATTTGTCTCATAAAAAATCAACCTTCTATTCCAGCTAGTTTCAATTCAGCCGCAGTATACTTATCATTCGAAATATGTGAAGCTCAAGCATCAAGTTGTAGTGAAAGTGGTGATGTTGGTATGTATATGAAGGAGTGGGCATTATGTTTCTCCCTCACTAGAGGTGTTACACAATTCAATTAGAAACTGGTAACTCATCTTTAACATATCTTTCACACATCAATACCAAACTTATAACACATCATAAGCGTACTGATAGCTTGATGTCAAAAAACCGATATCTCTTCCATAACATTGTAAACTGTCGAGAACTCGTCGATAATATCATTGACGATAAGCAAATGGCATTATTTCGACAACAAGATTTTCACAAAACGATAACTCATCGATGTAGGTTGTTAATTATTAAGCGATTTTCAAATAGTTCTCAAATTATACCGATATGGCCTTAAGCTATTTTTGATATGGTTCCGAAAAGATTTCAAAGTTGTTTCGAAATGGTTCCGAAATTGTCCCGAAAAGTCCCAAAATGGACTCCTGAAATCCCCGCAGATATCCGAAGTAGCACATATTTTGATCCTGAAATAGCACATACTTTATTAAGAAAAAATCCAGAATTCGGTAAAGAATGGTATCAAAGTCATTCAAAAAAAGATTTTATGCCTCTCCCTTAACAATAGGAAAATATTTCGAAAAGATCCCCAGCTTTGTGAAATTGAACTAGCGCTCTGTACACAAGCAAGCGAGTACAATAATTCGGATGCTTAAGAAATCCAGTTTTAAATCAGTGGAACGGAACTCAGAAAATTATCAGGCCAAATAACTCATTCAATAGCTGTCTTCTTACACATATTTACGTCTACGTTTGCGCGTAAAAAACCGCTTCTGCTCACTTAAATAATGCTTAGGAGACCCATCTAGCGGCAACGAGCTACAAAACATGTTGTACCGAACAGCAGAGACACAAACCTCTGTTTTATGTCTGTGTATAACCTATAGCTGAATCGGTTGTGGTTTGTAGAGTTGATACATAAAATTAGTGTCGAGGTTAAACATAGACACATATTTCAGTTGCATCTGAGTATAATGCGTATTGAAATTTAGGAGTATGTACTAATTTTATGCGCAGCAATTTCAGAAGTGTAGGTAAAGTTTAGTAGTAAAGTGAAGTAAAGTAAAGTTTGGGAACCAGCATCAACACTAGCAACAACATCAGCACTGAAATCAGGCGAAGAATCAATCTTGCAAATAAATATTACTTTGAACTAGGTAGGCAATTGAAAAGTAAAGTCCTCTCTCGGCGAACGAAAATCATACTCTACAAGTCACTTATCGTACCCATCCTGCTATATGGGGCAGAAGCATGGACCATGACAACAGCAGATGAAGCGGCTTTGGGAGTGTTCGAGAGAAAAGTTCTTCGAAAGATTTATGGACCTCTACGCATTGGCGATGGTGAGTACCGAAGAAGATTTAATAATGAGCTGTACGAGCTATACGCAGACATCAACATAGTCCAGTGAATTAAAACGCAGCGACTGCGCTGGCTCGGCCATGTTATGCGAATGAAAGATGATGCTCCGGCCAAGAAAGTGTTTCTATCGGAAACCGCCTATGGAAGCAAAGGTAGAGGGCGGCCCCCGCTCCGTTGGAAGGACCAGGTGGAAAACGATTTAAACTCCCTTGGTGTGACCAATTGGCGCCGGTTGGCGGAGCGACTGGCGCGCCTTGTTAGACAGCCATAACCATTTAGACGGTTAAGCGCCAATTATGTAAGTTAGTAAGTAAGGTAAAGTTTAACGCTTAGCAATCCATATACAGTTTAAGCGTAATCGTATATAGATGTAAAAAAAACACAGCTAATAAGAAAAGAAAAAACAGGTGCAAATATATCTCCACATCAATAAATTATTATAAATGTACTTAAGCGATATTTTATGGAATGATCGCTTTAGAAGAAAAACATCAAAACCGAAATACCATCAAATGGAAAGGTAACAAAGCAAATAAACTGACTCAAAAAATTTAAATAACTGCAAAAACTAAAGAGGGAATAACTAAGAAAATTAACAAACCTTGCAACACTTGTTACATTTTAACAATAAATTCATTTGTTAGTGTTGAGCTTTATTATACATTTGACAGCTTTTGAGAGTTGATAAATAAAAGACTTAAGACACACACGCGCTACCATCAAAATCGAGGTATGAGTAAGTAGGCATGACGTCACAACTTTCCAGTGAGTTTATTTCCAAGAAGTTTGGAATATACAGGTATTAAAAACATGAAAATGAAAAAGCGTCGACAAAAGCTCTGAGCACATATGAACGATTTGAAGATTAACTTTTGTTCAAGTAAACAGTTGTCGATCGTGTCTTAAGCTTCACACATGAATTACTAAAGAAATTTTATTTTGTGGTAATTTTCGAGTAAAAAATAAAATACAAAAACTGCTTTTAAAACATCGAATTGTGTAACTTTTGCATTTAACAAAAATAAATTTGCATGCAAAATTCTAAAATTAAAGTGAGATTTAAAGTGCGACAAGTGCAGGTGAAATATAATTAAATGAAAAACAAAAAAAATTGTATAGTTGAATTTCATTGCGGGAGGGCATTAAATGAATGAATTTGTTTTTGTTTTTTTTGGGTGTTTTATGCTAGTTTTTTCTTTCTTTTTCCCACATTCTTTTTAGTTTTTTTTTCATGTTACTCTTTGCTCTAGCTACATAACTGAAGCACTTTGTTTAGGTAGTATTTTCATTCGCTCCGCCTTTCCCGTTTGTTATGATGCCTCACCCACTGCACGGTTCCATTCATTCCTCGCTGTCGGCTCAGTCGCACCAACTCGCTGCATTATAGCACCTGCCACAAATTTAATTTACGCATACATATAAACACACAGACCTCGTGCAAACACTTTACCACAATTGTTACACTGAAAAACACATATTTTATTTTATTTATTTTGTATTTACTTTTTTCTGTTGGTCATCTCAGCGCTGCTCGTAACAGCTCCGGTCCCATAACTCAACTCCACATTATGCATTTTTTATTTTGATATAGTTAAGTGGTGCTTCAAGTTGTATACTTGTATACCTTGCTGTAGGTTCACACAGGGGTTCTCATAACTTTCAATGATCAATTCTTGTATTTTTTTATACCAGTAGTGTACTCGAGAGCTTCGAAGTACATGTCATGTCAGCGCAGTAAAGCAAACAATCAATCAGCTTTAACTTAAAACAGTACACTAAAATGCTAAAATGTTCTCTCCATGTAAACACACTACTAAAAAATTGCGTTTGTATTCGAAACTCTGCCGGCGTTGTGCAACACTGTTCTATACCCGCACTATCCCCGAAAATATTTTATCGAATTTTATCAAATTTGGTACTTAGAAGATTGATCACATTTAAAGATTTTTCTGCTTTGATGTTTTTACTGGGGGACTTTTACAAGGCTGCCACCTTTTTTAAGAAATTTTAAACTTAAATTAATTTATAAGGGTATATTTTATAGATTTTTGTTCCTGATCCATTTTACCAAAGTTGCCACCTTTTTGAAAAAAAAATGTAAACAAACTCATTTATACTCACATCGGTATCGAACAAAATGCAAATACGAAACTTCTTAACACATTTACCTTTCACCTGTCACCTTTGTTGCTTCCTTTATACTGAGTCACTTTGAAGTATCCCCGCAATTTTCGGTACAATAGCGGGAATCTATTTAAAGTAAATTTGCGTTGTGCTAGTATCTTGAAACTTGGAACATACTTCAGATATTGCAACATGAGGGGAATAAATCTGGATGCCGTACAAATCGTGATAGTTAAACAAAAACGTTTACGAGTGCATGAGTTGAATTAGGTTCCTTTCCTGATAATCTAGAGACCTGAATCTTCGAACCCATAGACTTCAATATAAATACAATAAAAGTAAACTAAGTTCCCTTAGTAGCGATCGAGTTGTTAAAGAATTCTTGGAAAATACATAATAAGCAAGAAGAATCTTGTGATTGGTTTACAGGTATATTCCATTGAGCTACAAAAACAAAATCTCACACACCGAAGCAACTCAGCAAGAAGAAAAAAAAACTAACTAATCACTAAAGAACCATGCTCAATTTCGGAACTGCTTTTTTTAATCATTTAGGGTTAATCCTGGAACTTCTTCGGGCGCATTCCACCCTGACCTTGTATAAGTGTCAATATAGTAATATTTTTTCTGCGAAAGATATTTTCGGAATTTCCACAAAAATCACTATTTCGTTATGATTCTGAATCTTTCCCGAAATGATAACTAAATTAATCTCAAATTTATACTGAAATTATTCCTAATTGATCCCGAAACATTTTCGAAATGATTACAGTCATAATGCCGAAGTGCTCCTATAAGAGTCCTGAAAGGGTTCCAAAGTATGGTCGAAATTATTCAAAAGTAGTCCTAAGATGGTATCTTAAATAATCCTGTGGCAGTTGTTAAATTATTTCGAAAAAATCTCGAGATGATCCCGAAAAAATGCAGAAGTGAATTCAAAACGATGCCCAAGCTGTCTCAAAATTTCCCAGAAACAGTCTCGAAGTGATTCTGAAGTTTTACTGAGATGATAACAAAAATAATTCCAAAGTGATCCTGAAATCGTTCCAATGATGATTAAAAAAAATGCAGAACTGAAGTCGAAACGATGCCCAAGCTGTCTCAAAAATTCCCAAAAATAGTCTTGAAGTGGTTTTGAAGTTTTCCTGACTGACTAAAATAATTCCAAAGTCATCCTGAAATCGTTCCAAATTGGTCCCGAAATAATTTCGAAATGGTTCAGGCAATAATCCTAAAGCGATCTGGCAACAATTCAAAAATGGTTTCGAAATAGCCTCGAAGTTATTCCAGAAATAAAAATAACGATGCCCAAACTGTCAGATAGTTGTTGAGAAACAATCTCCAAGTGACTGGGAAGTTTTCCCGAAATGATAACTCAAATAATCCCGAGGTCATCTTTAAACGATTTGGAAATAGTTTCGAAATAGTAATACAGTTTTGTCAAAGTTAGACCTAAAGAACTCTAAAGTAATCCTGAAGTTGTTTCAGATTGATCCTGAAAGCGTCTCGAAACGATTCTGAAAATAATCCAGAATTGATGAGTAATTGTACCAGAATTAAAGTTATTCTAAATTGCTTCTGATGGTATACCGCAATGTTCAGGAAATAGTCTTTGAAATGTCTAATAATAGGCGCTAGCAGTCCATCAACTTCAAAAGTTGATCGAAGTCCGTCAATCCGTTACGCATGTATGAAGGTGGCGCTCAGCTCTATATTAGTTGATATACACACACACTCTTTACTGAAAGTCATAATGTGTCCATCTCTAATTGAATAATTTGATGTGCCGTCTTCTAATACAAAAAAACGATGAGTCCCTGGCGTGTCCTTGTTTAAAGAGAAAAAGCCGATTAGCTCCGTTTTAAATGCCAATTTTTCTTTTACTGCTTAGTCACTTTTTACATTAGTCTCCGTTTTACTCCCGCCCGCTCAATTGATGAATTTTTTCCCAAGTTATCAAAAATAAAAACAGAAACATAATAATTCATAAAATTTGCCAAACATTTCTGCCGCTGTTTTCGTGTTCGTAGCTGTGTGTGCCACAAATTACGAAACATCTTTATAATGTTTTTATGGAAAGTCGACAGCTGGGTATTCCACCGGAATTTAAGACTTTCTCAGTTGCTTTAGTCTGGCAACCACATTTATCACACAATGTTTTACTTAATTATTACTTGGTGGTATATATCTACCGTAATTAAGTTTTTTGTACTTTTGGTTTTCTATGTGTCATTTTCCGCTTACGTTCTTACTTAAGCTCATATTTTGGCTGTGCCTAATGTGTAGACGTTTTTTTTTCATATTTCCCACCTAAGGTCTAGAGCTTAGCAAACATTTTTTGTGTATTTAATTAGCGGGGCAGGCTCATGTTGCTTAAAAATTTTCCTTGTTATTTATATTAGCGAAAAATTACACAAACGCGGCGATTGTTACTAGGATATGTTTCAAAATTTCACTACTTTATCACCTAGCTTTTCGGAAGCTAACTTTTGAACTTGAAATTTCCAACATTCATACGCTTTGTAACTGTTCTCTAAGTATATACTACCTTTTGTTGCTACTAATTTTTTACTCAGGATTTAATCAAACTTGTATGGAATATTTTTAGGCTCGTTCAACGGAACAGTACATTTTTGGAAATTATAAAAATTTTATGCGTAAACACAGCATCATTGCTAAGAAATCATTTTTATTTTTAATTTAAAAATTGTTTCCTACATTTTATTTTTTTTTTTTTCATTTTTTTTTCTGGAATTTGTTTTCAGTGACTCGCCCACTTAAAATATTTGCGTATTTCTTTAGCCATATCTTCGCTTTTAGAATTTTGGTTTTAATTAATGCTCTCAAGCTATTTGTGACACTGATTGCCAAAAAACGAATTCGAGTTAATCAACCCACCAACTACAGGGTGAAAAACTCAATAAAACACGCCAATTACACCGCCCGCACCCATACTCGACTAAATTCCATCAAATCGCACACATATGTAGACTAAAATATTTGCGTATAAGCTTTACGGTGGGTGTGTTTATAACACACAGCTGTTAGTCAACTGTTGAGTTATAGCTTTTCAAACGCAGCGTTGAGCTTTACCAATGAATTTGACATTGTGGGTTTTGTTGATTAAAAATTCATAAAATGTTTTTAAACTGCATTTTAGCAGTTTTTGACAAGTCGAAATGTCAGCTATGCACACAGTTTTTGTTATAGTTTATGGTTAAGTGTACAAGGTAAAACAAGAAGTCATTTTCTTTTAAAAATGTATAATAGTTATTTACTTGACATTTGATTTAACACATCTTTTCCCGACATTTGTTGACCACATACTTATTACTAAACAGTTGTCTATTCTGAATGCTTCAATACTACACACATCACCATCACTCAATTATCTACCGAATCTTAAGTATCTATGCGGATGTCAACAAACTTCTTAAAGCATTTCGTGATACCCAATTTTAAAAATTTTTCATACTGCCAGCGTGGGCGGTGCTGATGGCGTCAATAATGCCAAAATTGGAACAAGCGGAATTTTTAACAAATTTGTTTTATGAAGATTTTTTTTATTTTCGTTATTTAATAAAAAGATTTCGACACATTTGAAAACTGAAGTTAGAAAAACCAATCACAAAAACTTTTTCGCAAAATTTGGAAAGCCGGTTTTTATTGAAAAGTTTTAGTCTTGTTATCAAAAAGCTATCAATTTCTTATCAAAAATTCATCGATGTCTTTACTTCGATATCTTTACTTATCGATTATTCACTTCGCACTCATCTCCTTTTGTATTGTCATAACTCAGGTTCTATGTTACTTGGATAACTGATATTTGGCAAGTGATTCATTAATTCGAGAGCACTGGCGAACTTTTTATCTCCGTATTATTCCACGATTTTTGACCCGTTATCATTTGGTGACTATTTTCAGATGGTTTTATAGACCATTTCGGTGTTGCTTTAAATATGCTACCGAGACAACTGTCTCACATTCCTCATAAATGTTTTTGACCAATTTCGTTAAGAGCGAAAATATTTTTATTACAAATCAATTTTATGATTGCAATAATTATAAAAAAAAAGATATTAAACAAAAGTTTTCAATTCAAGCAGGAATAACCCAAGCGCCTTTATTTGCATAAATATTTTGGAATGTTGTTGATTAACGCGGTTTGCGTGGTTGCTTTTTGACCATTTCGTTTTGCCAGTTAGTTGCTTGTTGTGGTCAGTCTAACCTTACTATATTTGTTGTTGTTGTTATTGCAATAAAGTTAAATATGAGCTTATTTTAAGTAGCTCTCGTTTCTACCTAACGTGTTTTCTCACTTCTAATTTATTTAATATATATTTTTTTTGCTTTTAATTTAACTACAAACACTTTTGTTGTGAATCTGTTATTGAATTTATTAAGCGCTTCTAAATGCTTACATATACACATACATACATGCATATTTATTTAGCGAAAATAACGCCACACTAGAAATCTTTTTTTATAGTTTAAAATAAGAAGAGCTGGAACTAGATTTATTAGAGCAAAACTAACTCATATGGGCAGCGGTTTCTGTCAAAATCACTTTCATTTGTAAATTTGTGTGGAAAAAATTGTTCAATATTCATAAATTTTATTGGAATTTTTGTAATATCGAATTTTTATAGTAACAGACCCTGCGTATGAAAAATTTAATATATCTGCATTGCTAATGGGAAAAAACTAATAATAAATTATATACAATTATACTACAAGCTTCGTTAGAAAGCATGCCTTTCTGATTTCTCTATAATAAAAAATTATAAAAATTAAATTGGTATTTATTCCAGAAACTATACATTTGTACACAGCTCTGGATAGGTTGTAGAATTTTTTTTTGATGATTTCCCAGTCGGTTTTTGCAGGAGCTGTTCGCTGATAGGCAGTATTTTTATGCTTTCATGCGTTGTCCATAAAAATTGTGCATCCAACACAAGAGCTTTTGCTTTTTTTCGATTTCTCGCATGCTTTCGATACGATTCCCATAGCTACAATAACAAACTAGCCTCGCATGGTCTCTTAACTCATATAATTGAAATTTAAAGTTTGTTCTGCGTGAATACGTTCTGCCAGGTTTTGTTCGATGGCAAACTTTCAGAGTCTTTTCTGGTAAACCATGGAGCTCGTCAAGGCTGCCTTCGAAGTCCTGTTTTGTTCTCAGTATACTTAAATTAACTAAATGATTATCCGCGCTTAGATGCTAGGGTTTGTAATAGAAATGTGAAGGTACACATGTATGCTGATGATCTGGTCTTCCTTTCTGCATCCTCTGCTCAGATACAGCAAATGATAAATTCCCTTATCGACTATTGTAACAAATGGATACTGACTATCAACTTGAACAAGTAAAAAATTATAGTATTTAGGTAAAGTGGTATATCTCCTCGCGCCCGGAAATTATCTTATGGCAGGCAAGTTTTTGAAGTTATTAACGAATAAAAATACTAAGTCGTTACCCTCACTTGCCAATTATTTTGTATTAAGCACTTAGATTCAAAATTAGCTGAGATAAAATCGCCATTAACGCAACGGGGGTTGAACTACTTAAAAAATTCTCCTCTAAATGTCTTGCTAGTTGCGCAAATATACCCTTCATTACGCAATTTTCAGCACACACTTTCACCTCATCGCTTTCACCTCATGCTAAGAAAAGTACAAATATGTATCTTAAAAGGGCTCAGAACTGCCTTGCCCACATGAAGTAATAATAATAATAAAAGCTATAAAATAATTAGTTGGGTCCTAGGTATTAGTCATCACACTCCCCATCAATCTAGGGCGTTGTCCACACAGTTAAATAAAAGCGTTGGGCGCGTGAAATTTCTAAAAATGTGACGCGTAGAATAGCCTGATTAATGTTCAGTTGATCTTCTTTGTATGATCAACGCCCTAGATTGATGAGGGGTATGATGACTAATACCTAGGACCTACCTAATCATTATATAGCTTTTAGTATTATTCTTACTTCATGTAAGTATAACCGTAACTCAAATATTTAATATAGAAAAATGTTTTTCATTCCAACACCACTACTTATAGCGTATTAAAATCAAACTGATTGACCATCACTTAGACTGCGCTGCTTTTATACTCTCAGTTTGCCTTGTCAATATATTGCTTACAGGGTCTAGACTTTTCGCAAGCAGCCGTCTCGAGTAAATGCTTATTAATTTTTGGTTTCTGTGTCATAGTTGCTCATTTATTTCTCGTTTCTGTATCTCATATTGTATGCCGCCTTCTATGTATATGTGTGGCTGTTTTTTTCGTGACGTATCGAAACTGCTAACATTCGCCCAATAATAATCTATTGCTAATATATAGCCCTGGAAGCATGTCTGTCGTGATCTTTTATCAATTCCGGCTTAAATTGGAATGAGTAATTTTATTATGATTCAATCCACCAAGCAAATGAGCAATTGGAGGCTATTATAAGTGCTGTTTATTTGGTTCTGGTTTTTTTTTTTTTTCAACCATAAAGTAATTTTACATTTATCTAATATCACCTGTAAAAGACTTTTCATGTCACCTATATCATAAAAATGTTTACATTACGTCAATTTTAAAGCACTTAAAATCATCGCTCACAACTCAATCGTAGCTCATCGTCTCATCCGCTTTGTTATATGTTTCTTTTTAATTTCTCGTTCATTTAAGATGACATCAGATTTTGTTATGGCCTTTAGCAACATCCTTTCTTTTACGTACAATCAGCATCGCTTAAATGTGCTTTCGATTTGCAAATATGTGTGTGTGTTTATTGGTATGTTTTTTGTGTATTAACATCTTTACCTACGAATTGGGAGAATTCAGAACATAAGTGTAAGGTAAACGTAGCCGTAATTTTTTCAAGTGATATACAGTATGGGGCAAGAAATATCGCGTTATCTACTCCAACAAGGCTTAAGGCCATATGGCCATAGCAGTATAGCGCCGTCTAAAATCGGGCAAACGGAGTATATGGTCCCATGCCTGAGTCTCGAAAGAGTTCTGAGCGGCAGGGTTGCTTCCAGGGTGCAAAAATTACAGAACATTCTATTAACGTGTATACCGGTGGCTCCAAATTAATGGAAGGAGTCGGGTCTACTGTTTAATGTGTCGATCCAGGAATAAGTACATCCTAAAGGCTGCAAGATTAATCTAGCGTCTTTCAGGTGGAAATTATAGCCATGAAGAAAACAGCAGAGATTCTCCAGAAAGCGTGCTTAAGCTGCAGAGGCGTCAATATAAATACTGATAGTTAGGCGGCGATTAAGGCAATAATCTTGCACAGCACATCAGCAAGAAGTATACTGGAATACCAAACTGGAAAAACTTCGTTATGCCGGACCATATACATATCTGTACTGAGTTCCCAGTCACAAAGAGAGAGAAGGTACCGAAAAAGTCCATGTGTTGACAAAGGAGGGTACAGCACTCACTGAATCGACGCTAAATCTCACTATCGGTTTTGGAGACATCAAAAGGAGACAAGAGTTGAATGCAATCCCCCATCCGGTGTTACAAAATTTCTAATATAATGTACAAATTCAACGATTTAAGACTCACCCAGTGGCTCATGTCTCTGAAGAGAGAATACTTAAGGTTCACAATGGGCATACTAACTGGACATTGCCTTCTGGCGTCGCATGCTTATAAGTTAGGCCTTGTCAGTAACAGAAGATAAAGAAAGTGCGAGCTGCAGGAAAAAACGGTTGAACATGTTCGGTGATCGTATCCTGCACTCGCCAGGTCAAGGCTCCAGCTATTTAGAGCGGGATAGTTGTCTGGGCTCGAGATAGCAATAATATAGGTCCCAGAAAACTTCTAGTATTTGGCAAGAGGACGGAATTATTTCATAATATAAGTCCTGACACCTGATTGGAGTTCTTACGTCTCGTCGTCAAAAAAATTCTGGTAACACCATGGACTCATTCAAACTATGTGAATTCTTGTTGACCGGCCAGTTCAACCTAACCAAACCCATTGGGGACGACAGAATATGAATGTAGGCTGGGAGGAATGGAATGTAGGGTGGGAGGAATGGAAACAAAAAACACCGGACGGCGTGTAATCTATCCGTTATGGGAGTGTTAAAGGTATGTTATCGTTAGTAACCATTATCGACATGTAAGATGTTTGTTATCGGTTTGCTATCGGCATGTCTTCGACGAGGTATAAACGAGTGTTCGATTGTTTATCGAATCGCTAAAAATTCACTATCGATAACAAATGTTTTCATTTCTATCGAAATGTTATGGATTTATTGCCGGATTTTTACCTATTTGTCCTCGACGAGCTATCGGTTTGTAATCGGCATGTTATCGATTTGTTATCGACGAGTTATCGGTTTGCAGTTGTAAATGAAAATTCTTTTCTTGTTATAAATTATTCGAAGAGTCGAATAAGTCAATAATCGAATGCTGCCAATTATTCGATTAACAAGAGCTCTAGTCCGCGCCAACAATTACACTGCAATAGTTTACATTTCAGCGATGAAAGAGAGCAATAAATCTGCAAGAAGTTCAGGGAACGTTTACAAAGTTTTTCGAGCCGACCATTCAAATGTTTGCGTGCCAACCAAAACCATAAACTCTTTACATTGACGACAGAGTAGAAGCGAGAAGCGTTGCTTTCATATAAAGATAAAAAGCTATGAAAATTATTTCCTATGGAGAATTGGTTAAGATGTGAAAGTGCTCAGAAATGTTTGAAGCTTGTAAAGTCAGAAACCAAAAATTTTAAAAACCCATAATTTATGTGTACATAAATTTTCACTTTAGCTGAGCATATGTAATGTATGTAATTAAAAATTTTAAGTCAATCAAGTTTTGATTGCTAAGCAATAAAACCATCAAACAGCCGCATTTGATGAACTGGGTATGTCAGTTACTGTGTTTTCGAGCAAAAAATGCGCCTAAAAAACAGAGTACATGGTATGACAGTGGCGTAGTGAGGTTTTCTTGCGCCCAGGGAAAAATATTTTTTTTTCTAATAGTTCAGTCGATAATGATTGAAAATCATGATACACTTCCATCAAATTCATCCCCGGATCTTGTAATCTGAGCTACACACTATCAGTCATCCTTAAGATTTCATCCCAGAAATGAACTCATGCTTTGAAACTAAAATTAGTATATTTTGCAACTGAATTGTAGCTTCGCCTCTGGTGTCACTTGTGGTGCTAGTACCCTCTGCTAATTGTTCTAAGTGTTCTACTACATTCCCTAGCGCATCGACGATAACTTTAACCGCTTGTAGCAGTAGTAGTAGAAGTAGTAGTAATAGTTTGTTTTATTAAACAGAATCTATTTACAAAGTTGATTACAATAAAAAATTTTATTTTATAACTAAACTTTGGCGTGGTGCCGTCAGTTTACAGGTACTTGTAGTAAGTTTTTCTGCACATTATATAATAAAATATTTCTTAAATATAAGTTCCAAAATTCCTCTTCCAAACATTGCTTCCTATATTTTAATGCTGATTTAACGTACTGATTCAATGTGATCCAGTTTTTACCATTTAGGTATTCATTAATCTCTTGGTGTATTAATGCACTTTTTAAAAAATAATATTCTATATTCCATAAGTACGTGACAACTACCCAGAAAGTTTAAAACGTTTTCTTCGTTTCCTGAGTTGCAAATTGGACTGCGATTATCTGGCTGCTCAAGATGAGGGTCATAATTTAGTTTCAATAGCTCTCCTCTTATGCGAAACAAATTAAAATAAATAAATAAATAAATGTAAGGCGCGATAACCTCCGAAGAGATCTAAGGCCGAGCTTCTCTTCCAATTTGCGTCGTGCTCCTCTTGATTTTCCCTACAAATTGGCCGGACGGGACCTACATGTTGTATGCCGACTCCGAACGGCATCTGCAAGGCAGATGAGTTTTCACTGAAAGCTTTTCATGGCAGAAATACACCCGGAGCGCTTGCCAAACACTGCCGAGGGGCGACCCCGCTTAGAAAAATTTTCTTCTAATTGAAAAACCTTATTTCTAAAATTTTAATGTTGCTTTGCCCGGGGTGCGAACCCAGGAC